>NC_132886.1:19479769-19484769 GCF_030463535.1 Salminus brasiliensis
TATGAAAAAACGACACACACTTACAGCAGAGAGTTGCCTTGTTTCATACCGCTTCCTTCCTTCTGCACCGGACAAACGCTGAGGTCTACTTTTACGCCGTTTGAGCTTTTGTGTCCCAAAGCCGGTCGCAGTTCAGCAGCTCTGCTGACTCTACAGAGCGTGTGGAGGAGCAGCCCTGCTTATCACCTCAGCATGAACGGGTGGGCTCAACTACTGAAGCCTGTCCTTGTCCTTTTCGTGGTTGTGACATCACTACCACAACCCGTTCAGTCATGCTGAATGGAAGTTTACCAGTATGATGTCATGTGAAAAAATGAGGACACCCAGTGGTAATCATGGAAAGTATTTGGACACCTGCTATCTACTGTCCAGGGAAGGCTTTCTACTAGATGGAGCAGTACTGTGAGGATTTGATTGCATTCATCAACAAGAGCATTAGTGATGTCAGGATGTTGGATGCTCACCACCCCACCTCATCCCCAACTTCCCAACTCATCCCAAAAGTATGGAGCACCATCATTCCACAACACAGTTCTTCCACTGCTCCACAGCTCAATGCTGCATGTTCATCTGCTCCAGGGAGTCCTATCCCATTGGCAGTACTTCTCTACAGGCACTAGGCAAGCCGTGTGTGTGTGTGTGTGCATTAAAGTAGCTGAATGCATTCATTAGAAGGGGTGTCCACAAACATTTGGACACGTAATGTATGTTAAAAAACCGACAGAGGTTTTCATGGGGTGCCCTCATTTTTCACATGACTGTGTATATGTGTAGAATAGCTGTGAGTGGTCAGGCTGGTGGTCAGCATTTTTCAACTGTAGAGTGTGTGAGGCAGCTGCTAAAGCTGGGCTGGTCAGACCCACACTAGAACACACACGCCTACTGAAGCGCCGGCTCTGCTGTACCAGCCTACCCCGAGGTAGACACCGAGTGTGTGAGGAGTCTAAAGAGGTGATATGTTCTGACAGCTGTAATCCCAACACACTTCCTCACGATATGCATGTGCGTGTGTGTGTGTGTGTGTGTGTGTGTTCGTGAGAGGGTCGCGACAGCAGGGGGGAGAGAGGGAGAGGGGGAGTTGGAGAGGAATGGAGAGAGATAAATAATAGAAGAGGCACATAATGACCAAGGAAAGAGAAAGTAAGTGTATGTGTGTGTTAGGAAGAGAGAGCGGGATAAAGAGGGAGAGATGAAGAGATAGACAGTTCATGTCTGCAGTTGATTTAATGGAATGGGATGATTGTGTTACTTTTTTTTTCTTTTTTTTTCTTCATTTTTCATCAATAGTTACATTTGTAGATTAAAGAAAGTGCTTGAAGCAAAATTTCTTAATATCCTAATATTATTATTATAAGATTGTATTTTCTTAGACAGGGCAATACCATGACCCCGTCCACACATTTATGATTATTTTTTCCCATTAAAAAATATTTCAAAAAGCACTTGCATGCATGCTATCCCTGTATGAGGTGACTTCATGACAAGAGACATCAAAACACCACAGAGGAGAAAGAAAACACTGAGGTTTAATGCCAAATTACATACTACTCCCATTTCCATTTTTTTATTTTTACATATAACAGTTTTTTTAATACTTTCTAAGAACTCTAAATGTTAAATATGCATAACATACAATGTTAAATATGTATAAATGTATGAATATTGTATTGTAAGCTCAGACATTTGACTCTTGTAAAAGACTTTCCATGTTAAACGGCTTCCGGTCACAATGTAATAAATGGCTGAGGCTACTGGCCGTTTCTAAATACACCCATGATTCAACCAAACACGCTTACCAGAGTTTCCACTGCATCAGGTTAAAAACCCAGCCGAAAAACTCAGCTCACTTAGCAATAAAGTGAGAGTTCATCTGAACCAGAGTGAACACAGGGCTGAACAGTGAGACAGATTTACCCATGTTTGGGATGAAGCCAAATGAAGATTAAGAGGGAGCCTTTTTGGTCACAGCCATGGCGTGTGTGTGTGTGTGTGTGTGAAAGTGTCCACCTTCAAAATGTTCAGTTTTCAGTGGCCAAAAACGATGGGAGGCCAAACCAAAGACAAAACCTAATTAAAAAAAACTATCCAGATACTTGTGGACGAGGCCATAGACAGCCTTTGATTGGCCTCGCACTGAGTACCTACCCATCATTTGACAGCGCTAAGTCAACACAGTCGTCTGTTAGCTGATGCAACTTTTCACAGTTAGTTTTCTCCTGCAAACGCGTTTAGCTGCAAAAGATGTAGTTAGTTGGCTTCACATGTCTTCACATGACAGGCTCTCCAACACCTTCCCAGCTTGCTAGTATTGTGTGTGATGGAGGGAGTTCTAGCTAGTGGTTAAGAACTGCACATGACTACATTGGAGATAATTCTACTCTGCCTGTGGACTAATGATTGGTTGCAGATTGGAAAGACTGGATCAGAATGGATGAAGATGAAGACCTGCATGTGCTGATGTATGTGAGGAAGCTCTTGCTTGGACTGTAGAGCTGGCTTACATTCAGGCTTCTCACAAACACACACATACACACCAAGCGTCTGGAGGAAGGAAGTGCTGGAGTGCTGTTGATAGTTCTTGCAGAGTGAGAGCCAGAAGGGGATTGAGCACAGACCACAGCGCTGTAAAAAAAGATGTGTCTTAAAATCTCTCGCTCTCATATTTGTGCTCGTATATGACGGTTGAGTAAATGTATTATGTATTATTAATACGCATTCCTCTCTGCTTACTGATGTCATCGCGTAAGTGGGAAAGGGAGAGAGTGTTTATGGCCGCGTTAAAACTCAGATTTGCACTCCAGCAATTCCTAGTCTCTGAAACACTCGTCTCTCTTATTATTAATAATAATAATTAATAATAATAATAATAATAGTAATCCGCATTGGTTTCAAGAGTGTACCTGTCATATATATATATATATATAACCTTAATATAACAGTAAGCTGACTTTATATTTCATACTGCAGATACATTCACAATATCACAGCTGAGGTCTTCTGCATGTGTGCTGGTGTGTGTGTGTGTGTGTGTGTGTGCGTGCGTGGAGTAGCAGCAAGCTCTACCTTGCAGCTAAAATGTCTTAGAATATTAAACTCTCCCTTGATACTGGGAAAGTATGTGCATCTCTGGATGTGTAAAGACCTGTGTGTGTGTGTGTGTGTGTGTGTGTGTGTGTGTGTGTGTGTGTGTAAGAGAGAGAGAGAGATTATATTTTTCATATGGACGTGAAGAAGCTGTATATCTGGCGAAAATGGCTAAAATGCAAATTTCTTACTAAAACCATGAAGGTAAAGTGAATGCTGCTGCTAATACATGCTTGGTGAACAGGAGACCGTTTCGGTGTGATAGATTTCTCTTAGTCATCTAAAATCCTGATCCATTCAGTATTCTGGAGACTGCTACACACTGAAGCAGCACTGTATGTCACGTCTTGATGGTAATACATTCAGACACTGCCTTTGCCCCCTTTAACTCATTCAAATCTGACCCTGAGGGAGTTACGGCATGTCCACACCAGCCATAGTAAAACAGTTCAAATGACTATGGGTGGAGTGAACATGCTGTTTTCACAGAATAGGTGCTTTCTGTGTGCTACCTATCTGTTTTCTAATCACTGTGTAATAGATGCACAGTGCTACCTTTATTGTTGGATGCACTGTGATTCTGTGTTTCTAAGCGAGTGTGGGAGCTTGGTTACTGACAGCATGACTGTCATGTCAAGTATAATCATATTTAATGTGTTTTTCTACTCAAAACAAACTAAATGAAATCCTTAAACATTCAGCTTTGTTACACATCACATTATTTACATCAGATAAATGGAGTATTATTGATTTAAACTGCAAGATAACTAAATAATTGTTGTTGTTTTATCGGCAAACATTTGGATAGACATTTTACTTGTTGTAGCATTTGGGTAAAACAAGGGATTTGTCCATCAACCACTAAATTATGCCAATAAATGACACTTTTGCAGTTCCAAACCTGGCCTGTGCGCCCCCTAGTGGTTGGAAATTCAGTTCTGCTGCATCTGTAACCCTGCCTTCCATGATGATAAAAAAGAGAACATTAACCCCATAACGCAGCGATATTGACATTGAGCTGGAAGAGCCCCCACCAATCACAGATGTTCCAGATGCCATGTGTTACAGTGATCCTGTTGTTAGGCACAATACAAATGGTGATCAAACACAATATGATCAATCACTCTGATGTTCAACAAATAATCAAATGTAATATTGATAATAATAGGTAAACAATTCTTCCACATAATTATATAGTGCTCATTAACAGTAGGCAGTGGCTGCTAAACAACAAAATGATCAGTCATTATTCCATTAACAGCAGAGCAGTTTGCTATATCCTGCAGCATTGCTGCAGAATTCAGTTGATGTGTGCGGTTGAGTGTGTGTTGATTGTGCTGGGAGCACCCTGACCAATCACAGATGTTCCAGATGCTGTGTGTAAACCAACAGATCATGCAGTTTAATTTGTACACTTTTACATCTTTGCCTCGACACAGATGACTCTAACGCATGAACATAAGCCGAGCATCAAATGAATGTAAATGTAATTAATTACATAACCGCTAACTAATTATGCTCACATGGCGTAACCAAGCAGTAGTATATAGACTCTCGAAGGGTTAATATACCATAAGGAGTATCACAATCACTGAACAGTGTGTATCAATATAATCACAACAAATCTATAGTGCGCTGCTCACACACACACACACACACACACACACACACTACTGCAACATATTCAAACCCTCAGGAGGGCTTCATGGGAATTGCACTCACACTCTCGCCTGTAGGTAGTCATGCTTGAAGACAAAGGGGGTCTGACTGTGTGTGTGTGTGTGTGTGTGTGTGTGTGTGTGTGAGTCCAGCAGCAGCAGCAGCTGAGTGAGGACAGAATCAAGGGCAGAGGACTTACTCAGAATGACAGAAGAAGAGGGCCATAGTGTTACTCACGTGAGAGAACAGAGAGAGTG
>NC_132886.1:19789769-19909769 GCF_030463535.1 Salminus brasiliensis
GTAAAACTAGATATATGCCACATACCACAAACTGTTTTTGATCAAACTGGTTTTTGAATTGAATCAACTTGGCTTGGATTGATTGGCCCATGTAATCTTAAAAATAGTACACACAAATAATAATAATAATAATAAAATAATGCACTGATGTTGAATTTAATAGTTTCTACCATGTTGATGTTTCTCAACAAGTCCAATATTTGAGTTAGATGTGCTGGTTCAATAATATACAGGGAGTTTGTGTGTGGAATAAAACCAATTTGAGTCAAATTCACCATCAATGTTTAGTCATTCCCCTAGGCTTAATTCCCCTATGTCTTCTTATTTGTAATCTATAAATCTGGACCTTGAATCGGTTTGGACTTTGTTATCCATGGTAGGTGTGGCATTACAGAGCCAATCAACTACATATATACACTTAAACTAAACTAAAGTTGAAAAATTGAAGTATAAGAATAGTAGTTCCATTTTAGTAAGTGCATGTTCTTGGTACTTTTGTTTCTATGTGCAATAACTGTAAATATATCCTTGGATGCATAAACAAATGTAAATGTAAATCTTTAAACTGAATTAAATATTTTTTCCCAGGAAACAAGTCTTTAATGTACAGCAGGCAAACCTCACAGTCCCACTGGCATCTACAGAGGTAAGTAGATAAAATTAATCTTATTTAACTGTAGTTTTAAATGAATCAGGTTTCATTTGGATTTAAATGTTAATCTTTTATTTTTTGGTAACAAAACTAACCCTAAGTATATATTTTTAATCAATCTTACCTTATAAAACATGTACAGAGGATGTACAGACTAGTGCGTTTTTTAGCTCAAACTGTAGTTGGGTTTGAAGCTGACCTTAAGAGCTCACAGTTGTGGTATGTGAGTTTCCTGTGTTTTTTGTTTTCAGTTGTATTTGTACTGTGTGTGCTGTGGTTGAGATGTGTTGGCCACTGCGCCACTCAGCATGTTCTCACATTCACAGATAACAATCTAAACATTTTCCATTACAAGTTTAGAAGTTAAGACATGCACGCATATTTCTAACTGAAATAACAAAATGAGGGCGTTCTTGATGGTACAGACCACTAAACACGACTCTCTATTAGCAATCCAGCAATAAAGGCAGACAAGTTTTTTTTTTAATTACCCTTTCTAAACCCTTACCCCTAATACCCATACCTACTGATATTGCTTTGTAGTCTAACTACCCATACTACATCAAACCCAGCGTTATTGGTGTAAATCTAACCAACCAAACACACACACAAAAACAATACTCTAATGAAGAATGTAAGGACCTTTGACAGTCATTACCATAATTGGAAAGCTCTTTCTGTTCAAAAGGGGGCTAAAATAGCTTGGTTACGGTATTGAAATTCAGTGCTAGTCTTATGGCACCCACTTTTAATACCTGATCAGAGAGCCTTAGCATCTGTAAGACAACCAGAATGCCTCATTGTTTAAAATATAACAATTCAAAAATCTTTGTGGAATTGGTATTGAAGTCACTGTATCAATATCGGAATTTAAACATTCACAATATAGAGGTCCGTGCTTAGAAAGCCTGCCCTGAACTGTGTGGAAATATGTAAAAGAGTCAGCAGAGGTACTGTGAATTTGCAACATAACACAGCCAGCTAGTGGAAAGTCTTCATTAGTTAGCTTTCAGTTCCTTTTGCATCTCATTAACATTTCGATGACTAGTAAGAAATTGGTTTCATACTGAAACACGCTGTTTGCATTAGTAAACTCATCAGACCAAAAAAGGGACTTGTAAGGGAAGCCACAGAAAAACCAACAATCACGTTGAAGGAGCTACAGAGTTTAATGGCTAAGACAGGCAATGAATGGTTCATTAGTCAATGGCAGCAAAAGCCATTTAACTGGCCTGTGTGGGAAGGTGTCTGACAGTAAATCATTACTGAAGAAATTAAACACATCAAACATGTCTAGAAAGCTGTCTTCCAATTTCAAAACACTATTTTGAAGTTCCTCAATGAACACCGTCCCAAAAGTGAGGCCTGGGCATGGCAGCATCATGTTGTAGGGGTGTATCTGGTTACAGCTAAAGATGGCTGGATGATGCTAAACACAGGCACATACAACAAGGCAGGGGCGTCGATAAACCCAAATTACTGGTGTTCGTGGCCCAGTTAAATGCTGCTGTGCCCCAATAAAGTCACTGCGGTAAACGGTCCATTTTATCCTGGATTGCTAAACAGCACTACAGGACACGTCACACTTTTCCACTACACTACATCTCCCATAATGCCTCAGCGTCTTTCCGACGCTTGAGCAGCAAACGCTTTCAGTCAGTATGTCGGGTTTTTGCACGGCGTACTTAATCGAAAATAAGTCATACAACAGACAAGGTAAAGGTAGCTCATAGCTGTATGTTTTAGTCACGTATAATTGTAATATCCTACCGAAAATACATATTAAACCACTGAGGCAAAGCCATTAATTAAACTAGCAAATACGTCAGTTACGTTAGCATAGGCTTTATTTATGCTAGCTGGTAAAAGCATTGATGACACAGGCTTGCAAAATGAGCTTCGTGATATAGCCTTAATAACAGTTTTATTCAGTTAATTCAGTTTTAAAGCCTGTGTTATCTAGCTAAAATACGTTGATGATGCAAAACTAAATTGCAGTAATAATAATAATAATACTAATAATAATAATATCATTTTGTTTATAATATTATGATGAACTAGTATTATTATTAGGCAAGCAGTTTTGTTTGTGCCCCAGTTCAACAAGTAGTGTAGAAACGCCCCTGCTGCAAGTCAGATTTTTCCAGCCTGCTAAAAAGTAAAGCTTGGGAGAAATTTCACCCTTCAGCAGGACAGTAATCCCAAGCACAAACATCACAGAAGAGGTTGATCAACAAAAGCGTGAATGTTCAGCAATGGCAAAGTAAAAGTCCAGCTCTCAGTGCAAATTTGTGATACTGTGAACATTGTGGTCCATGAGCATCATCCAGCCAACCATCATCCAGCCAGACTTAAAGCTGCACTGGTTCTACAAAGTACCAATGTGAAGATTGTTTATCTTGTTTTTCAAAGATCTGCTGAAAAAATATAAAATTTGAGTGCATTGCTTTGCTGTAAAAATACAGTCCTTTATTATTTATCCAGACAAATCTCATGACTGTTATAGGGGGTAAAAAAAAAATTGCAGGAAACTATAGATGGCCTAACAAGGAACTCATTCCACTTATCTTTCCTCAGACAAATACAGAAGAGATTCATGAAGCACAACACACCGTCACTGGATTTGACCCTGCAAAACTATATGCAAAGATAAAAGAGGATCTTTATTACGGTCGGCTTTGGAAGTCCTACCAAGGCAGAGCCAGAATCCCGACACAAGGGTCCCCGTCTGCCCCGAGACAGATTTACTACCGTCTGGGTGAAAGACGCCTACCACAGGGAGAGAAAGAAAGCACACCCACAGGCACAGATACAATGACATCACCACCAGTAGACAGCAACAAATGAATGCATCCTTATTTATTACTGACTACAAGCTATCCTTTGCACACAGTACCAGAAAAGCAAAAGCCTATATCATTTTGCAAGAAAAAAACAAATACAGCAAAAAAAGGTACAGAAATAGCCTTTCCTAGCACACTGTAACGTCCATGTTCAAATGTGAAAACTCTATATACCATATATACCATGTCTGCATGTATACTAGCAAGTCATTTAAAGAGCTTGCTTGAATCTAATATCAGTGCACTTGTACAATAGTTGGAATTTAATTCTGCATGTTTTAGAAAGGTGTAGAAAATCAATAAAAGATTTAAACACTTATGTAAATTATGTGTCTCTGCTGAACCTACTCTGTATGTTCTTTTTATGCTTCAAATAATATAATACAATCATCTACAAGTCTGTTTTAGGTGAATAATTCAGAGCTGTGTTTTTTCTCATTAGGCTGGGTCCAAAAAAACATAGCACACTAACATGTGTACGTGTGATGCATTATTCTGAAAAACCCTTTGGTTTAAACCTGGTCACTTAATGTGTTCTGAGTATCAGGATTATATCTGGCTTAGGCCAAGTCACATAAAAATTTAAACCATATAGAAGTCTGATTACACAAACCACTTCAGAAGGTATTCTGAAACACATTTGAGCCACGTTATAGCAGTGAAAACATATCCGTCTCTCCAAGACTCATTCGACAACCAAAACCTCTCCCAGTACAACCGAAACACCAGTAATAATTGCCACGCCATAAGTGAATTTGCATATTCCACCCCACACAGCACTCAGATATCAGTCTGACTAACTGAAGATGCATTTGACCAACGAACGTAAATTCATGTAGCTAAATCAGGACACAAATTTAGGTACTAGTCACAGTGAAGTGACCAGATGTAACTATGGGACTATGTTGTGTGCTAGAGGGCCCTGTGACCTTCTCTTTCTCATAATCTCCTCCTGAACTGACCTCCTTTCATCATGGGATACAGTGTATCATTACAATAGCTCTGGCTGCATACTGGAATATTTGGGGAATGAACTTGGCCTCAGTATGCGGTATATTTGGTGTACTGGTTTAATTAATGTCACAATTTTTCTTTTGACCTGAACCAGGGCAACATCTGTCAGTTTATTTTTTGTTTGTGGCCCACTTTCCTCATCGAAAGATGGCACAGAAAGGGTTTACAGCTGTGATCGGCTCACATCTCAGCCACATTTAAACTAAAAACCTTTTTAGTTTTCTCCGTCCTTTGAACCCGGTATCTGCTCTGTACACTGTGTAAATCATCCTTGATGAATAGACCAATAGAAAGGCTTCAAAAAAATTTGGAATAGCATCTTTTGACATTGTCTTCCATTGGAAGTTGTAAAGTAAAGTAAAGTAGAGTAGTAAAGTAGCTGTAAAGTAGCTTTTTTGGAGATGTTGGTCATTGGACAGCAATGCTATATTTGTTCCAGCAACCACATCTGACCTCCTTATGTATCATCACTTCACGAGGTATGTGGGGCACAAGTAAATGCAGGATGTGCCCCAGATTCAGGTCATATCAAAATCGCTGCTTTAGTAGTGGGCACAGTCAGTATCTGAGCTGCATCTCCAACAGAGCCTATAGCCACCCTCAAAACCACATAGACCATCATAGTGTGTCAGAACGATATTGTAGTCTAGTCTTATCTAGTATGGTAGTATGTGAATCTTGGTACTGTTTTTTAACACATTTTTAGGCAGGCAGCATAACGGATGTGGTGAGCAGGTGGCTGTCGTTGGCTCAGAGGCAGCTTACAGCATGAAGCGGTTGGTTCTGTCCTCCTGCACACGCTTGGTGGCGCCACAGCATCACTGTTCAGTAAACACAAACATCTGCCCGAGACAAAGTCGCAAATGTTAAACGTGAGTCAGGAGTTCCCGATCTACCCGATCTAATGACTGCAATGACAGTGAAAGGAGTCCAAACGACGGGAAACCAGCACTGTCTGTCAGTGGCTCACCTGGTGGGCATCTGGCTTTTTCATCTGAACCTGAAGAAGGCGCGTCTATACGCAGCTAACATCACCGGCTCTGCAAACAGATAGGCCCAGCGGTTTATTACTTACTAAACTGTAGTAAATGATACGACTTTTACGGTATATAAGCACTTTAGGCTAAAGGTAATCTTTCAGAAGCTCTTTGCTCCTCCACACCGACTGAACCCTGTCCAAGGTGAAATCTCAGCCAAGTCACGAGGTAAGACAGTTCAGCAGGCTTGAACCAGTTTTACTTTCTAAAGAAAAATGTGAGATTTTGAAAAATATGCTTAAAATGTTCTTTTTCGACACTTTCGACACAAAAATGTTTTGCCTTGTTTGTCCTGGGACTAAACCACGAACACCAATACGTCTTCGAAACGCTAGTAGCCCGAGTGTAGCTCAGGCTAAATGCTTTGGGCATTTTGCCCATATAGTGGAAAGCAGTAGAATAACCATAAACTAATTCATAAGTAGTGTTACTTAAATATTTAATATATATTCTCTCCAAAAAGCACCTTCCAGTAATATAAACTTAAGTAAAATTCACATTTACAGTAGTATTTTCAGTACTCAGTATTGCTTGTTTGTCTATACATTCATTGCATGACACTATGTTGAAAAGTGTGGACAGCTTCTGAAAAACATGAATAAACATGAATAGATCTGCATTCAGAAGTTTTTTCAGGACACCAAGTAATTCCCTATCATTTCCCAGTAGTTCCTCATCCTCAAGGAAGCAATGGAAGCACAATATGTAGGAGAGAGTGATGGGCTGACATTCTGGCTGGCCAGACCACAGGACTATGATGAGGTGATGGCCATATCACATGGCATCTATGCAGGCAATGACTACCTACCTCATCGATACAAAATCTGGATGACTGAGAAGAATCGAGTCACCATAATTGCCAGAAGAGATGGAAAGTTGGTAAGACAGACCGGAATATGTTAAGTTTCCTGGTTGCTTGTAAAATCATTGCTTAATCATATTGAAACAATCATTACAAAACATTACATTCAGAAAAATGATCATATGCTAATGATGTAATATCTTTTTACTTTTATGTAAATTGCTGTGTTTTTATATCCACACCTGCAGCAGTTAACTTTTCTTTGCCTGTAGATGGCACTGGAGTCTGGACTGGTGGTGGATGGAGGCAAGACAATAGTGATGGAAGGGTTAAGGGTGTGTCCGACTGAAAGGGGTCGTGGTGTGGCTGGAGTGATCCAAAGAGTGACTGACAGATATGTTAAGCAGCTTTACCCAAGTGTAAACACCAAACGACTAACAAGACGTGATGCTCCAAAACCTGGACACATGTCCAAGTTCACTATTCTGGCTCGAAGGGTGAGTTAGAACTTCACCTTAACTAACTTCAAATCGACAAGTAGCTTTCTGAACCATAGGTGCTATAGTTGACTCTAAGCTAACATTTATAACATAACCAAAGATTCGGTGCAACTCTTTTGGCTTGTTCTTTTCCCTTCATTCCTGTAGCCTTTTTTTTTGCGCACCTGGTCATATTTTCACATACTTTATTCTTCTTCCTGTGTTCATGTTTTAGGCTGCATTGACTTTGACTGGAGAGGCTGAGAGGTTTAAAAGCTTTGTCTTAGGCCTGAAAACAAAACTGGATAGTATAGAGAAGACAGAAGGATCCACAACTATCAACCACCAGCTAGTTGTTCTGAAGGATGATCAGAAGCTTGAAGCCCTACTTCTGAATCCTGACCTTTCCACCAGACTTCAGCTTCCAGGAGGTGCCATCATCCAGGACTGGCAGCCCCTAAAGCCGATGGAAAGCAACTTGGAAATCTTAAGAAGAAGGAAGCTTACTTGGTTAGCTAACATTTCCAATGACAAACCGACATTCATGAGCTTCTACACACATCCATACCCTATTCCTTTCAATGGAGGTTCCTTGAGGTTAAACATTGACCTGTATGGAGAAGACCTTTGTTTGGCAAGGCAGGCACTGATAACCCATTTGGAGCAGGTAATGGGGGAGATTCATGGCACTGTTCTGGTTCATATCTACATGCCTCAAGCTCTGTGGGCGGGCATGAGAAAGTTCTGTGAAGGAGATGAGGGAGTGAAGCAACTCGGGGATTACTGGGAGCAGATGTTTCTGGAGAGAGAGATGTCATGATTGGTAGAAGGGGGCAGAAAGAGAATCAGACATGTCTTTGAGACTCTCATGAGAGGAGTTCAGCATTATTGATAAATCAAATGTGATATGATTCAGATCAAAGGGCATTAAGTAGCAATAAACACAGTTCATTCAGCCAGTTCTAGACATTACATAGAAGATATTTTATGCCAGCATCTAAACACACTGTTATGACATATGCTTATTAAATGTAACCCATCATCTGTATTTACAAGATTAGAGTTGTGATCGAGATGATTCAACCTGCAAAATAGGGTTATTAGCACAATTTACAAACCTTCAGCTGTTTGCAATAAACCAATCAAACTAGACCAATTTAAAAAGCTCAACACAATTAATAGAACGAGTGCTTTCACCAAATTCAACACAAAATGAGACTTTTAATGACCGCTGAATAGGGAATGCCAAAATTATACTGATACCTGATTTTAAATGGTGAACCGTTGTGTTTTTTATGTTTATAAAATCATATTAATGCTTAATTAATTATTAGACCAATACCTGATGACATAGGTGCAAATAAGCAACACTAACACTAAGTAACACTAATTAAGCCATGAGAAAGGAGTTAGTTAGTAATAAACAAATATAACCTAAATACTGGTGAACATAATGATCTATACAATAATGATGAAGCCTGTTATCTTGTCTGCCTAGCAATCTCTGAATCAAATATTATCAGTTTCTCTTATGTTAAATTTCCTTTCTTAAACTGACCAGTCAGCATAAACAATCTTTAAAAATACATTTTAAACAAGACTGTATACATCCAAATAATAATAAACCATAATAAACCAAAAACAGTGACTGTCTGTGAATAATCCTTGTTGCTTTTTGAGGTGGCAAGAAATTGAAGAAACAAGTGATGGAGTCAAAAGGAGGTTAACATTGTGGAAAATCCGCCTCTTTTCCTGCTACAGCGCTGCATAATTGCCTTTCAATGCAGAGAAGTGCGCAAAGAATCCTTGGAGGAAACGTATGATGCATGTAAAGGAAATCGATGTTCTGGTAGTGCCAATAATTTATTCAGTAGAAATCTATTCATTCTGCTTTTCACTTCATTTCTTTCATTCCCTTTTTTCTCTTCTTTTATTATGTTTATTTTTAGTTTACAGCTTAGTTTATGCCTTTTATGCTTTTTTTCTTTCTTCCTTAACCTTCTCTTCCTTTGTCCTTACCTGAACCATACCTGTCTCTGCTGTGCTTGTTTTTCTTTTCCTTTTTCCTCTTTCATCTGTTCATCACCATATAATCCTTTAGCTTCGATTTGGTCTCTAGAATGCTGTACCTTAAACCAGACCTTATTACCAGATGCACACACACACACACACACACACACACACACATACACACACATTATCATAATAACCACAAACCCCATTAAACTCAGTACTGGAATCAGTAGAAAGCTCCTGCATTTTTTTTCGGTTTCCATTTTTCCTAACCCTAACGCACATGATGATGTGTTGATGATATTATTATTCCATTTACATTAACATATACATCATTACTGTCTCCTGGACAAGGGTGGCTTTTGAATGTGCGTCGGAATCCTAACCAACACTGCAGAAGTACACTGTGATACCATGCCTCATCATCTGCTATTACACAACACCTGATCTCAGTGAAATAACGTCCCGGTACAGAATACTAATTGGTAAGTGAGAATCTAATATTAGCAGTGAAAGAACTAATAGTGGCTAATTTGCGAACAAATGAGCAAGGTTAAAGCCATTTGTCGTTTATTAATCTCATGGCAGCTTGATTGATTGGTTTATTCATTAATCAAAATCATTTCAATGCACAAGCCCTGTACAGCATTAGCAGAGAAAAGGCTGCTTTTTCTTTTGCCTGATATTCAGCACAGTGCAGATGTTTCTGCCTATTCATCCTTACATACTTACAAAGATAATAAACCCCTGTGTAACCACTGATCTCTAAAAGCATTGCATGGCATGTGTAGCCTCTTATATAAGGGTGCTATAAAGGTTATTTTAAGTGACGCCATAGAAGAGCCATTTTTCGTTAATAAAAAACATTTTGTAAAACAGATGAGTGTAAAGAACCTTTAAATGTTCTTTACATATACATCTCGGTTCTTTACGGCATCACACAAATAACCCTTTGTAGCACTTTTTTTGTAGCATATTTTTAGTAGGCTGCATTTTGTAAGCTACAGTTGTACAGATCTGATTGAATTAAAAAAGTTAAAAATTCAAGGAAGACGTAAAAAGTTAGTAAAAGTTCTTTTGTAGTTTAGCAGGTCAGTCATTGTTGCCAGTGCTTGCAATTTCTATACATAGGGGAAGTTTATTTACAACAAGTAAAACGATGAAGAATGTTCAACATCCCTCAATATTTGCATAGTAAAGATTGAATATACTGGCAGTGGCGGCTTAGCGCTTAGAGCACTGGGCTATTGATGACAGGGTTGTGGCTCGATACCTTGGTTTGCTAAGCTGCCACTGCCCTTGAACAAGGCCCTTAACACTCTCTGCTCCCCAGGTGCTGCAGCAAAGGCAGCCCACCACTGCGGGCACGTGGGCTCACTATATCACAGTGGTTTGCTCACTAGTGTGTGTGTGTGTGTGTGTGTGTGTATGTGTTCACTGCACGGATGGGTTAAAGGTGGAGGCCACATTTCATCTGTGTCCAACACTAGTGGTAAATATGGTCTTAATATTTGCAAATATGTGACACTGTACTATAACATGTTGCAGTCCTTGAAAATACTGGTACCAAAAAAAATTTCCAATTTTAACATTAAAATTTCACTCCCCCTTTGCTCTCTTTTTGCTGATAATGTAATATAGAAAAATACTGAATTAAATGTGTGTAAATTTATAAATGAACTGCTTCAGAAAATAGAAAAAAAGGATAATGCAGAGCTTTTGAACAAAATCATAAATGCGTGGTTCTGCAATGTTTTAAATGCAGGTACGTTGAAGCATGCTGCCTGCTGCTTAGGCCCTTCTGTCAGATGCCAACAGGCACAAACTGTTCCACTTTCAACCTTCTCTTTATTAATGAAATGAAGCACAGTGGCACGGTGGAGTACAGTAATGATTGATGAGATCAGCAGATGGAGAAAAAACACAAAGCTACCTCCCCTTACCAAATATCGTGCACATTAGAAAATCAATCTTCTTTGAATTAAATTTGCAGGCCTTGATAGAAGAAGGATTGAGAATGACATTTTTTCACATTTTTGTGAATGAAATGTTAATGCCTGGGGTTGGCAAAGAAAAATAGAATTCTAGCAGTGGAAAATAATTGCTCTAATGTTTTTTGTAATGATCTCTCATATACAGTTGAATGCAAAAGTTTGGGTAGCCTTTTTTTGTTTGTTTTTTTGAGAAGTAGTAAACATAGCCCATGTAGCTAATCAAACATAAAACACAATATCTGTGAATCCTGAAGAACAATTGCTTTTTTTTTTTGCATAAAAATAAAGCATAAATGATCAGTGCCCTGTGCAAATGCTTGGACACCCAAGTGTAGCAAAGGCTAAGTTTTTTTGACAGGTTTCTTCAAGGTCCTTATGCCTTGAGTAGCAATAAGGCCTGAGGCATGTCACCAATTTCAGCTAAATATATTTCCAACTTTTCAAACTTCTCAGAATTTTAAAACCCTGTGAGAACACTCAGCATCACAGGCTCTTCTAAGCAACTGTCTAAACACCTGATAATCAATGTAATCAGGGCTCACAAGGCTATGAGAATTTTGCCAAACGTTTTCAGCCTGCTGTTTCAGTGTGGACTGTTAAGAAATAAGGGGAACTGAGGAGGTTAAGATAAGATCAAGACCAAGTTCCATTGGTTGCACAAACACATCTTCATGAATCATGAGAAGGAAACTTTGTCTTGTTACAAAACTCAATGTTTAAAGTATGCTACAGAACATTGGAGTAAGTGCTGTGGATTAATAAAAAAAAAAAAAGGAAATTCATGAAATTGCATTTCCTCAAAAGAACACCCTGCCAACCGTGCAGCTTTTCAGTGGATCTAGCATGTTTTGGGGTTGTGTTGCTGAATGAAAGAATAGATAAAATACCAGCAAAGCAAAATGCAGATGTCAGACCACAACAATTCACAGTTAAGCTTTTTAATTAGTTAGGATTAACACTGCATGAATGACGACCCATGAATATTTAGAGAGGCCATCTATATATATAAAAAAGTATTTAGTCAGCCACTGAAGTTCTCCTGATAAAAAAAAACCCAGAAAATCACATTGTAGGATTTTTAAAGATTGTTTTTTTTTTTAAATTATGGTGAAAATTAAGTATTTGGTCAATAACAAAGGTTCAACTCAGTACTTTGTAACATAACCTTTGTTGGCAATGACAGAGGTCAAACGTTTCCTGTAAGTCAGGTTTGCACACACTGTAGCTGGTATTTTGGCCCATTCCTCCATGCAGATCTCCTCTAGAGGAGTGATGTTTTGGGGCTGTAACTGGGCAACACAGATTTTCAACTCCCTCCACAAATTATCTATGGGGTTGAGGTCTGGAGACTGCCTAGGCCACTCTAGGACCTTGAAATGCTTTTTACAGAGCCACCCCTTCATTATTGCCGAGCGGTGTGTTTGAGATCATTGTCATGCTGGAAGACCCAGCCACTTTCCATCTTCAGTGCTCTCACTGATGGAAGGAGGTTTGGCTTAAAATCTCATGATACATGGCCCTGTTCATTCGTCCCTTACCACAAATCAGTCGTCCTGTCCCCTTTGCAGAAAAACAGCCTCAATGCATGATGTTTCCACCCCCATGCTTCACAGTAGGTATGGTGTTCTGGCACTGCAGGATTTGAGTCCCTATTGGCGTAATGTGTTACTAATGGTAGCCTTTGTTACTTTGGTCCCTGCAGCTCTCTGCAGGTCATTCATCAGGTCCCTCCGTGTAGTTCTGGGATTTTTGTTCACCGTTCTCATGATCATTTTGACCCCACAGGATGAGATTTTGCATGGAGCTCCAGATCGAGGGAGATCATCAATGGTCTTGTATGTCCTCCATTTTCTTACAGTTGTTCCCACAGTTGATTTATTCACACCAGCCTGCTTGCCTATTGTAGATTCTCTCTTCCCAGCCTGAAGGTCTACAATTTTCTTCCTGGTGTCTTTCGGCAGCTCTTTGGTATTGGCCATGATTAAGTTTGGAGTCTGCCTGTTTGAGGCTGTGGACAGGTGTCTTTTATACAGATAACGAGGTCAAACAGGTGCCATTAATACAGGTAACGAGTAGAGGACAGAAGAGCTTCTTAAAGAAGAAGTTAAAGGTTTGTGAGAGCCACAAAATCTTGCTTGTTTGTGGCTGACCAAATCCTTATTTTCCACAATAATTTACAAATAAATTCTTTAAAAATCCTTTTTTTCCCTCAATTTGTCTCTCATAGTTGAAGTGTACCTACCTATGATGAAAAAACAGACCTCTCTCATCTTTCTAAGTAGAAGAACTTGCACATTCAGTGGCTGACTAAATACTTTTTGCCCCACTGAATATAGACTTTCCAAATGAATTCATTCTTCACTGCTCTGCACAGATCTCCCATATTGGCTGAATGATGGCATCACAATAACATCATCTACACTTACTCCTCAACTCACTGCTTCTCTTCTTGAGCAGTGTGACAGCTTGCATTGTCTTGTAGGCGTATGTATCAAGGGACAGATTCCTTTAAACACATCCATAACAACTGCTAATCATCCGTGTTTAATGTGTACAGATGACTGATTCTGTGATTGAGTGCTAGTGTAGAAGCGTGAGAAGGAAATAAAATGTTTTCGTCGCAGTCCGAAGGAAAACATGTATCTTCAAAATTGTAACTTTACAGGAAAAGGGAAAAATGTTCTGAACTTTGAATGGAAATGAATGTAAATAAATAATGTATAATACTTACCAATACATAATATTCTCAATTTTCAAAGTAAATGTCTTTATAGAAGCACTGTACAAAAGTTGATGCTTCTGCTTCTTTAAGATGATCCTCTGCAAGAAATCTGCAGTGAACTCTTTGTCCCTGAGTGCTGCTTTTTCTTGTGAATGGGTTGCGTGTAGCCATTCAGAATGTAGCAATGCAGGCAAAAAAGGCCCATTAACACCACGTGGAACACAAATATGTGTGCACCAGACCAAACATAATGTACGTGCACTGAAATGGCAAGCGCTGGCATCATAAAACTTTACATCCCCTGCATCACAATGACGGTCCAAGGGCCATTAATATAATTCGTCTTTGCTGCACCGCTGTCTTCCTGGATGATTGAAGGCTATGGTAAAAAAAAAAGCAAGCAAAAGTTTTTGAATCTAAAATATATACATATAAGCTTTGATATGAGTAAATATACATATATTAACGAAATCTAAACAGTATACACTGTCCAAATGTTTGTGGACATCCCTACTAGTAAATGCATTGAACTGCTTTGCACTCATATGTTGTGCCCATTGCTGATATAGATGTGCAAATGCACACACACACACACACAGCTTGTCTAATCTCTGTAGAGAAGTATTGCCAATAGAATAGGACTCTCTGGAGCAGATCAATCAGACATGGGCTTGAGGGGTATAAAGCCCTCCAGAATTGAGCTCTGGAGTGATGGTGTACCATCCAATATTTTTAGAATGAGCTGAGAGTTGCAGATACTCTTCTTGCTGCAATGAAATGCAATCAAATCCTCACAACAAGCAGCACTCAAATAGAAATCATTCCCCAGACAAATAGACAGCTACTTTTTAAACACCCTTGTGTTATATATATATATTTAAGACCCTTCAAGCTGAGTGTGATAAAAGCGACTGCAGCGTTCCCATCCGTCATTCGCCACCATTCTTACCTTCCTCTGTGTGCTTTTTTGTGAATGAAATGTGGAATAGTCTGGATGCAAAGAAAGACAGATGCACTTTTAATCCAGCAGTTGGCAGCACTCAGCAGCCGGCTGTCTCCAGGGCAGTGTTACAACACAATGTTGCATTTTACACTGTTCAGACAGAATGAAATCACACTATTCATTCCTGTTCATTTAGTCTAGGAGTGCAAGAAAGTGCAAATACTCAATTAACACTATTTCTGTCCAAATACATCTCTCTTCTTCTTTTTTTCTCGACTGAGCTCAGCCCTGCTTTGTGACTCATACACATAATAGCTGATGTGCGGAGTGTGCAGCAGTTGGGGAGGGAGGGGGGCAGTGATAAGTATAAAGAGCGCAGGAAATGCTTGTCAGTAAAGACTTTTCAGAATAAAAAGTAATGTGCAGTGAAAGGTTACTGTCGCTCTGTTGAGATCAGTGTAAGCAATCGTGTCGACTCTGAAATGGCACAGAGGACCATTTAACCAAACAAGAAGAATGGTAGAAATGCTGGCAGAGGAATGTGTTCTGTGTGTTGTTAAATCTCTCTTTATCTTTCTCTCTTCTTCCTATTATCCACCTGTCTCATTCTGTTTTCTCCTCTTTCTCTTTTTTATTCTCTCCATCTGTCTTTCCAATCATTTCTCTGTTTCTCTGTATCTTAATGCATTCTTTCTGTTTCTCACTCTTCTCTTTGTTTTTCTTTGTCCTCATACCCATTCTTTTTGTATCCCTTTACCACTTTTTCCAGTTGCCTTAGTCCCATCTCTCTCTCATACCGTCATTTAAAAAGTCAGGACCCCATTGTTTACTTTATTTAAACATATGGGAGAAGGATACATATTGGGAGAAGGAGGTAATATAACACATGGATACACACACACACACACACACACACACACACATATATATATATATATATATATATATTTCATTTGTTTGCTGGTACTTGAACAGTTTTCACCTAGCCAAATGACACATCCCAGAGATTGAGGACAGAAAGGGAGAGGGAGAGAGAGGGAGGAGGAGGAGGAGGAGAAAGAGAAGGAGGGGTGCCTGCCTTAACTGCTAGTGCAGATAATCATTATACTTATGATGATGGTGATGATGATAATAACCTGCTCTCTGTGTCAATTTCAGTCTTTGCTGCACTTCCATTAAAAAAGTACAGCGTATTTTACCGTTCAATGGGCTTGCCATAGGGCACTAGCTTCCCACACAGGTCTTCAAAACCCTACTTTCTGGAGAGATGAGTGTGTTTCATGCTGTTCCCAAAATATCTTACATAAAGGCTACCCAAGTTCCCCTTGGATGCATGAGAGGGAGGCCACCTCTTGACTTTTTTTGATAAAGGCTTATGTTCAGTGTAGTCACAACTTGACAAACATTTATTGTCGTTGATGTATGGATAAAAAAAGGTTAGAATATCTCAGTTAATCTCTGTTACACTTGTCATTGCATTTGAGAGAAAGACATTCATAAAGGTTCTTTAGGGAACCAAAGGTTGTTATTCTACAACAATGGTCCAAAGAAGGTCAATTTTGTTTGTAGAACTATCCTGCATAGATGTTACACTGCTAACTTTTTCCTGCAGTACAGTGCTGTGTTTTTGTACACTGTGGTTAAGTGTACAGTGCTATCTGGTGTTACATTATAGTTTGGAGTGCAGTCCTATTTGGTGTTACACTGTTGTTTAGAGTACAGTGCTATTTGGTGTTACACTGTTGTTTAGGGTGCAGTGATGTTTGGGGTTACATTGTTGTTTAGAGTACAGTGCTATTTGGTGTTACACTGTTGTTTAGAGTACAGTGCTATTCGGTGTTACACTGTTGTTTGGAGTTCAGTGCTATTTGGTGTTACACTCTTACATTTACATTACATTTATGGCATTTAGCTGATGCTCTTATCCAGAGCGACTTACAAGGTAACTCATTACAGAGGTGGGTCAGTGTAGTGTTAGGAGTCTTGCCCAAGGACTCTTATTGGTGTAGTGCAGCATAGTCACCCAGACCGGGAATCGAACCCCAGCCTCCCACATGGTGTGGTAGCTCAGTGGCAGGTAGTGGTGTTATATGTTGCGCCATACCAACCACGCTACTCTTGTTTAGGGTACAGTAATGTTTGGTGTTACACTGTTGTTTAGGGTGCGGTGCTATTTGGTGTTACATTGTTGTTTAGAGTGCAGTCCTATTTAGTGTTAGACTGTTGTTTAGGGCGCAGTCCTATTTAGTGTTAAACTGTTGTTTAGGGCGCACTGCTATTTAGTGTTACACCGTTGTTTAGTGTACAGTGCTATTTAGTGTTACACTGTTGTTTAGGGTGCAGTGATGTTTGGTGTTACACTGTTGTTTAGGGTGCACTGCTATTTGGTGTTACAGTGCTGTTTGGTGTTACACTGCTTTATGGAGAGCAGTGCTGGTTGGTGTTACACTGGTGTTAGCATTTAGTGGTATTTAGTGTTACACTGCTGTTCAGCATGCTGTGCTGTTACACTGCAGTGAGCATATAGTGGAATTTGGTGTTACACTGCAGTACAGCAAGCAGTGCTATTTAGTATTATGCTCCTGTTTATGCAGAGAAGAAACTGCAGCTGTTTCTGCATCTTGAGCCCATTTTGTGCTCTTGTAACCCAGATGACACTGGACAGAACCTTACTCATACTCTTCAAGCAGTATGAGTCGTGTCCTAATTACACACTGTAGCACAAAACACAACACACCAGTCCCACATAATTTCCCAAACAAAGCAGCCATTAATCTAGCTGCACTTCCTCTCCGGTTTAGCACTAGGCTAATTAGCCGGCTGCTTGGAGACAGAGGAAGGGCTTTAATTGATAAACGTGGGTACGTGAGTGTACAGAAGCAACTGCAGTGACATGGCAGGGCTTAATCACAGGAAATAAGCCCAGGAATGGGGGACCACGAGTGCCATTAGGCCCAGAGCATGCTGGGTAAAGAGGCAGCCATTAGAGAAACATTAAATTAAACTAATTCTCACTCAGTGAGGAACAGACTGGTATGCTAAAGAGAGAGAGAAAGAGAAAGAGAGAGAGAGCATAGATGAGTGTATAAAGGAAGTGTAGGGTTCATGGGTTTTGGCACTAGCATGCCATTCTTCTTGAATTGTACAGTCACTGTATGTAAGATCTAAGCACAGTACTGTATTTCTAATCACAGTACTGGCTTAATTTTTTTAATCTTAATTTTTTTTAATAATTCATACATTGGCCAGCATCACTGTAGCTAATGCTGACTGACTAAACCACATGGAACACTTTTTTAAAATACATTTTAGTCGAAGTATTTCAAAGTATTTGCAGTGTTTCCTTCTTAGCAAAAGCACTGGTTCTATACAAAACCATGCCAAATCACTCAAACAACATTTTAATGCATAACCAAGTTCTTTGTCTGGTTAAATGCATTCTTTATGTAATAGAAAACCTTTTGTATAACCTCTTGCACACTACCCCTAAATTATTTAATATATAGTCTGTATTGTGTTGTATTGTCTGTCTGCACTTGTACTGTGTTGCACTTGTGTTCTGTATGCACTGTGTCTATGTTGCACCATGGTCCTGGAGGAACGTTGTTTCATTTCACTGTGTACTCTGTATGTAGTTGAAATGACAATAAAAACCACTTGACTTGACTTGACTTGACTTGACTTTATTAAATACAGCGCCTAAAAAGGTTGCACAATGGCTATAAGTCAGAGAACCCTATTTTCTATATATGCAACCCTTTTTGCTAACGGGGTTGGATATGTAATCCTATGTTTCTTATTCAAGTAAATAGCCTGTACAGAAGAGAAAAAAACTGTAATATGAGCAAAACTCTTCTTAAAGATCGATACTGCCAATTATTACAGCTTGGATGAGTGAAATTCATATGCATTATTCAAGCAACCATGAATTTAAGTTGACATTACATTCATGGCACAAAGAATTTTAAAAATGCTTATTTTGTTGTTTAGTATATAAAAAGGGAGGACAAAAAATAGTTAAACTGATCGTGCATTAGCAGTCAGCATGTCCTGTGTTGAGGCCAAAATCAAAGAGCTTCACAACAGGCCATTATTGTTTAATACAGTTCAGGCTGCAGTAAATGAGCAGCATCATGCTGTCGCATTTTAAGGGGCTAGCAGTGTCTCATAATCGAAAGCCTTCAGGAAGCTGCCAGCAGTCGGTCATTTTCAATAGCAATTCTTATGTAACTACTTCCTTGCCCCAAAGTATGTTGAATTTTTCACTTCTTTTTTTTGCCTGCTAGGTGATCATTTGACAGGCAGTTATTGAGTTACCATCAGGAGGTAAAATCCTTCAATCAAAGTTTTCAAAGAGTGCTGGTGTTAGGAGCACTGTGACAAATCATAAAGTAACAGCAGTAGCTCTTAGATTACAAAATAAGATGCACAGAGTTATTTGAGAAGCAGTTTCTGACTAAGTCGAGATTTCTGAAGTTTCTGAATTACTGTGTTACATGAATCAGCGCCTCATTCATGCGAGATGAGAACTCAGAAACCTCTGTATTTCAGAACATTATTTCAAATAAAATTGAGCCTCATTTACCATCTTTAAGTGTTTTAAACCACATAACTGATCACAGCTCTGTTTTTATATGATGGATCCTGTTTTCCTCTTAATATAAACAAATAAATTGAATTGTCAGAATTTTCATAAAAACTGCATATGTGGGTTTTAAGAAGAGATTTCTTCTTTAGAACAGTTGTAATTTATTACATTAGTAATGGCGGTGTAAAGCCTGGACAGCCAAACACCATACAATGAAAGGTACACTCCTTAAACGGTAGTTAACACCGTATGCGTTTCCTGAAAGGTTGCTGGTACAAATGGCAGGCAGTAATTTCTCTTAATTACTAGTTGAGTGATTTAATGCTGCAGCTGCTCACTGGTTTGTCTCTCACCTGAAACCAGAATAGACCTGTTTATCTTAATGAGGGTGGAAGGAGGAATGTAGAGGAGAAGCTTTGAAGAGGACAAAGAAATGTGTAGGAAGGGGAGTGAGATGAGCGAGAGAGAAATAAAGAAAGAAAGAAAGAAAGAAAGAGAGAGAGAAATGGCATGTGCACTAACTCAAACCTAGTCATATGCTTTGCTCATAGTTTTTGGGTCCTGCCCACTGAAACAGATGCACTGGAAGCTGGTAATTTTGGAATATGTACGAGACTGGAAAGGCTATGAAGAAAACTATGAAGACAGCAGGCATAAATACAAAAATGACAAATCCCTTGCTTTTAAATCAGCTAAGGCTTAAATTGGATTTAATGTGTGTGTGTGTGTGTGTGTGTGTTTGTGTGTGTTGTGTGTGTGTGTGAATGTGACGAGGGGTTGACATATTCACTAACAAATCTCTAATACATACATAGACTGTGATAATCTGAGGGCAAATGATCAGCGACATAGATACTAATATCAGCCATAAGCCATCTGCATTTGCTCTTCACTGTTTTCATTTGCCCACTCTAACCTTTCCTATCAGACAAAACTGACATTTGTTTCTGACATTTACCCTCTGTTCTCACAAAAGCTATTTCTTCATCTTTTTATAGTTCATCCTGGTCACATTTATAACAGAAAAGCTCATAACACTGGAAAGACAACACATTCTTTCGTGCAGTGCTTCAATCACCAATCAAAGTCCTTGTGTTCTGCTTCACAGGCCCTTTTACTGATACAGTAACATTTTAGGTCTGTACTGCTAAGCTCCATGAAGGCTCAAGTAAAGTGCATTGCCAAAATGTGTATGTGTATCATTTTATGTGACCCTGCCGGGTAAAGGAGTCAAGCCTTGCCCTCAGACCCTTAAAATGTAGACCACATATTTACTAGTGTTTAGATGTGAAGGGCCTTGAACCTCATGAATGTAGCTTGTGACTAACATCGCGGGACAGCGATGCTAACACCATGGTAACAATGTTGAGTTGACTGTATGTCTTCTCACCACTTCCCTTTTCTGTGATATTTCGAGCAAGGAGACACAGCTTACCTAAGATTACATCTCCTCTCAGCAGCACACATACCTGTTAGCTTTGTGGCAAAATATAGGCCTCAGACCGTCAGTACGAGAAAATGTCTTCTACAAAAACAAGGCAGTTCTTGTACATATATGTTTCAACAAGGTTCATCAATCAGTCAGTTCGTCAGTCACAATAAAGATATGCTTGGCTTGGATCTTTGGCTTGGATATATGGTTCTAAAAAAACTTCATAACCTTTACTTTATGCATATTTACCTCTATGAACTTTAAAAGGTCTTTCCACACGCATACATCTCATTTTTAATAACGTGGCCTTAAAGGACAATCCACTGAAAGGTTCTTCAGGGAAATTGGTATTGTATATACAGTTTTACCCCATTAAACAGGGTACTTTCAGTAATGTCAATGGCTGTGAACAGAACTATGACAACTAAAAAACTGTTCCGTTATATATACCTTTTTATGTGGCTTCTTAAAGAACCTTGGATCATGAAACTATTTTATAAAAATAATTATAAATATTTTTTGGCCACATGTAATATTTTTTCATCTTAATAAGGTTTAAAAGATATAACCTGTACACAAAACACTTACTAAGAAAAAAACATATTCAATATATAGTAATACTTTTGGGATGAGTTGGAGAATTGGGGATGAGGTTGGGTTGTGATCATCCAACATTCTGGAGAGTTTCTGAAGAAACAATGAATATACAGGTGTCCCAGTTTTGAAATTTAATTTTAAGTTTAGTTTTAAATGATTTGTGGCTGATCACAACCTTTGGGTTAATTTAACAACAAATAGTAAATCAGCAGAAGAAAAATCTCTTACATTCTGTTTTATAATCTTATATATATATAGTATTGTTCACATCCATGGTTGTGAATATGGGGTTCATTATACATAGCCAGAGGGTCTGTGATCTTTTTCCAATATAAACTGTAAAATAGAAGAAACAAGACATTCCACAATATCATATATGATAATATTACACTCATCACTCAGCAAACCAGCTGAAATCAACTAAATATCAAATGTCGACACAAAAATGACAATCACATCAAGTTTGATTTTATGGAGAACACAGATTGTAGGTCAAATGTAATCTGTCTCAGGGTTCTAGCCTCTAATGAAACTATAGCTACAAAGCTACGAAGCTTCTTTTTTTTACCAACAAAACAAAAGAACAGCGGCAAGAGTAAAGAGTACTTCCAAAAATAATGACTGAGTCTGGATGCTGTAGCTCAGCGGATTAGTGGAAGCCAAAAGCCACACATTACTGGAGAAGTGATCGTGCTCCCAGCAAATAAATACAATGGTACATATTTGCCTAATGTGTGTGGCGTTTAAACAGTTGATTTGTACCGATAAAATAAATCCGTCAAGGTCTGTGTATTTTATTTTTACACAGGTAGAGGTCCAGAAAATGAGAACTGCTGGTTTACTGAGATGCAATACTGAATTAGGAGAACTTTGAACTAAACTTAGAAATCTAAGTTGCACCCTAGTGTTCTCAAGTTAAGTAACTTAAGAATGGCTGTGTAATAAATTGACTCATAATTCTAAGCTTTTACAATGTGGTTCCTCTATATGCACCTTTTTGACACCTTTATTTTATGATTGCAAAACTTTTAAATTATGTGGAGGTTCTTTAAATGTTAAAAATGCTTATCTTATTTACTGAATTGGACTTGACATTTAAAGGTTCTTTAAACAACCAAAAGGTTCTTCTATGGTGTTACTCCAAAAAACTATATTTTTAAATATGTTTTTTTATGATGTTGATGTCATGTGGAGATGTGGATATTTAAGATACATGCACACTACAAGCCTAAATAATCCATTCAGATTTTTTGCTCAGACTATCTACCTGTAATGTGATCTATTCCTGAAACACCACTAAGTGCCTGCATACTGGCAAAAAGACACCGAAAATCTGATCTGACTGTTCACATTCACGTCATCGAATCGGAAACATATCCGATATAGGACCACAGATTTGAGAAAGTGATTCAAATCTGATTTGAAAAGATTGAATTTGACGTCCACACAGCCCTTAAAACGTTAGATTTGTGTCACATGAAGGCAAAAAATCTGATTTGAGTTCCTTCAGTCTGGTAATGTGAACATAGTTCCTTAATGAACCTTTCAAAGATTATTTAGGGAACCAAGAGTGGTTCTTTTTTCATCCCTCAAAATCACCCCCTTTTCGGCACTTATAGAATGTATAGAATGTATCATTTTCAGGTTCTTGAAACATTAAAAATGTCCTTCAACCTTGTTTCACACCTACAATAATTACAGCAGTTGAGATACTCTTTTGCAAATCAATAGTGGTTCTTCTAGGGTCTCACTCCAAAACCTATTTTGGCATCTTTTATCTACTCACATTTTTACATATTGTGCCTATGTCCTGACCACAATGGTCATATGATTCATGCAATTAAAAGGTATTATTCCTGACTCAAGCTTGATTTCAGCTTTTCCAAATCAGTACAGTGCCCACTAGTTTTGCTTTTTTGTCCCTTCTTCTCATTAGCTAAGCTAAGCTCTCCCCCAAATCAAAGCGATGACTCATCACCACATTGCATGCTGATGTCCATAATTCCAGACTCTCTCCTCTTCCTCCTTCTCCTCATAAACCCTCTACCTTTTGCCCATTCACATTTAAATTAGTTTAGCGCTGCACTATTGTGTTGTCAAACCAGCAGCACGGTGGCCAGCGGTAATCTGGAGTGACACAATGGCAGAAGAAATAGAGGCTCCTGCGTCTGCCTCAGGCAGAACCACAAGACAATGCAGATGCTTTGGCGGAGACATCCCAGTATTTACTCCACACTCGGGGTAACCCCCTGCTAAGCACTGTCCCACATACATTTGTACATAGAAGCTCTCACTGGTTTTGTCATCAAAAGAAGCTGTTGTTTGAGATCAAGCGAGGAGCTAGTCAGTCTCTTCTGCTTCTTAGGGAAGCAATTTTAAAATACCCCCAGATATGTCAAAAGCACAAGCTAGCTTGCTAATACTGAAGATCAAACAGTGCACAGCCATAAGGCGACAAATGGCCTCAACTGTGGTTAGGTCACCAAGACTCAATAACATTAAATAAACAAACAAGTAAACAAATAAATAAAACATTACACATAACTAAATAGCATATCAGTGTTTTACAAATATGAAAAACCTTACGATATATTGATTATTTTTATTCACATTAACCAAGAAATTAGGTTTGATTTCTGGAAATGTTTGCGGTTATTATTAGTATGGTATTAAAGGGATTATATCATGGGCAAATTAATTTTGTGATTTTTCTTTACCTCCCATCCCATCTTAAGTAATTGCATTCTAAAGTAGACTACTGCTGAGGACAATGATTATAAAACAGCTAGCTATGCTAACCTAACATTACAGGGTTATTTATGCTATTTAGAGCAGTTTAGAGCATATATATATATATATATATATATATATATATATCTACATATAACTGGCTTTCCAACACAGCATAAAAAGATCAGAGATGGGAAACTCGGTTATGAAGCTCCGGTGCAGCAGACGCGTCGGGTACTTGTGAGGCTGCCAGATAGGACATCGGCCGGTAACTGAGCCTTTTCTCTGGGTAAGGATGTTCTTGTGTTGGCTTCCCCTCCACAATATGGTAAGAGCAGCCATATGGATGGTATGTATATAAATGTATTGTGTAAAGTTTACTCTTTATGCAGTCAGAACAGTGGGATCTGAAGACTGAACACTACTATCTAGTGCTTGGGGGTTTAAACACAACACAAAACATAAACTACCACTGTCTTCCACCAATCTTTACATTTAAAATATTAATTGGAAATCAATATTGTGTTTTTGAGAGACAATACAGTATTGCACAACATAATATCGCAATACTTCGATATACCAATATTTTATTACACCCTTAATTGAACAACGTTCCTCCTCACTTCCATAGAACATTGTTCAGTTAAGTTAAGTTAATATTAGTATATCGAAGTCATTCAAATAAAGGTTTATTTGAATTACATTGAATGAAGCACCTGTTATAAAAACAGTGTGCCTAAACATCAT
Source organism: Salminus brasiliensis (assembly GCF_030463535.1). Taxonomy (NCBI): domain Eukaryota; kingdom Metazoa; phylum Chordata; class Actinopteri; order Characiformes; family Bryconidae; genus Salminus; species Salminus brasiliensis. The sequence goes on from NC_132886.1 coordinate 19,814,363, forward strand.
CTAATGAGAACTCAGTCAGGCTCAATGTGAAATGAGGTGAACTCCTTTTTAAAAGCCAATTAATAGCTCAAAATCATTTATACCTATCTGTTCATTTTCGGTGTCTATTTATTTGGCATGTATACTCCAACCTTATTCACCCTGATGTCTTCCCTTTGTGTAGCCCTTTCATCTTTCGTTCTCTCTCCCCTTCTTCAGGTCCCTGTGTCTGTTCATGGTCTAGCAACTGGACTGCAGGCATGAAACCTCATTATAGAGAGGAGAGAGAGAGAGAGAAGAGAGCAAGTGAAGAGAGAGGAGGGGTGAGTGAGGGAAACAGATGTGTGTGGGGAATGGGGGGACAGACAAAGATGAGGGGACAAGGAGATAGCAAGAGGGACAGTGAGATTAAAGAGAGAGATGGGTTTGGAGGGGGAGAGAGAAATGAGAAGGAAAGAGAGGAAGAAAAAGGAATAGAGAAAATGGGTGGAGACATAAGGAGAATAGAAAGAAAAAGAGAAAGAAAAGATGGGGCGAGGGGTGAGGAGGGGGTGGAGAGGAAAGGAAAGAAGAGGGGGAGAGACCCAAAGAGACAGGGAATGAGAGGGATATGGGTGGAAAAAAGAGATGGAAGAGAGGGAATAAGAGAGATATGGAGAGAGAGAAAGACAGAGAGGGTGAGGAAGAGTAAGAGACAGAGAGAGATAAAGAGAAAACGAGAGATTGGGTAGGAAAGAGAGAGGTGGGAGAGAAGGGGAAGAGGGGTGGAGAGAAGGACACAGAGAGAAAAAGAAGAGGCAAGGGAGAGAGATGGGGTGCAAGGAAGAAAGAGAGAGAGAGAAAGATAGTGACAGAAAGAGAAAGATTTAATGTTGGACCTCCAGAGTGGAGTGATCGCAAAGCCTTTATAACCCTCAGCGAGGAGATAAATAAAAGTAACTGAGAACCATACATCACTGGGAGGCCGTCTAGGGTAAAATACACTGAAACAATTGCACACATACACACTACTTGCTCTAAGGCATAATATGATAAGTTTACATCAAAATGTGTGCACAGACCAGAGTCAGAAACAAAAGTCAGAAACAAAATGTAGACAAAAGTTAAATATTAGCAAAGGTAAATACAGGCCACTGTTTTATCTGAAGGGAGGATGGACAGAAGATTGTCCAGCAGATAAGAAGTTACAGTTGTAGTGTAATGTTGGAGAGAGACTGAACTTTCGTCCTGTGGTATCTGGCACCAAGGTCTTAGCAGTAGATCCTTTAAGTCATGTAAGTTGTGAGGATGGGCCCTTCAAAGATCTCATCAATGAGACCAAGAGGTACTCAGGAACCTGTCGCCAGTTCACCAGTTATCTTTTCCTGGACCACTTTTGGTAGGTACTGACCTGCCTGATGTTTTGGAGATGCCCTGACCGCGTTGTCTAGTCATCACAAAGGCCCAGATTCTTATGCTTGCATTTTTCACCCTAAACAACAGACTGTTCAGTTGCTGACTGATATATCCACCCCTTGACAGATTCCACTGTGCTACTGTTGTGGCCGAGCGGTGTGCATACTACTTTAACAGTCAGGTCCATAGGTATTTGGACAGTGCAACACGTTATTTTGCCTCTGTATACCACCTTAACGAATTTGAAATTAAGCAACCAAAAATGTGAATGAAGTGTAGACTTTAGGTTTAAATTCAAGGGGGTTAAAAAAATAGTCCCTTCAGTTCCAAATTAAGTGGACAGTTGACTGATACACCATTTCATGGACAGGTGTAGCCTGTTCCCTCATTATTTCATGACAAATTAAGGAGATAAAAGGTCTGGAATTGATTCCAAGTGCTGAATTTGCATTTGGTAGCCGTTCCGGGGAACTTTCAATATGTGGTCCAAAACGGTATTGATGCAAGAAAAGGAAACCATCATTAGGCTGGAAAACAAAACAAACCTATCAGAGAGAGCAGAAACTTTGGGAGTAGCCAAATCCTTCTTAAAAATAATGAATACACTGGTGAGCTCAGCAACATCAAAAGGGATGAAAGACCACAGAGGACAGCTAAAGTAGATGAACACAGAATTCTTGTCTTGCCAAAAAAAAAGGATGACAAAAGGTTGTTTTTATTAAAGTTAAGGTTATTGTTGTTGATGTGATTACACTTTTTAATAGATTAACACCACTAGTTATTTTAGAGCAAAAAATATGCTCCTAATATTAATCACTCCATATTGATCATATTACCTTTAGACAACCAAAGCCATTATTTTACCTGCAAAATAAAAACTTTTTAAAATAATATATGCAAGTCCTCTGCTGCATGTTAAGGGGCATGATGTTTTTGACCACACAGAGTATCAGCGAGGAAACATCTTGTCAGTTTGGCCAAGCCATCTGCTTGGCCTGCACCTCAATTAACAGTTATTTCCAGCCATCTCCCTCTGAAAGCCTGCTTGTACAACTCATCTGTCAAAGTGGAGTCCCGAATGCATTGCAATGCACGGAAGCAGGAGCGCGAGTTTAATAAAAATCACAAGTGTTTCCCCAAAGTCCTCAGTTGGCTTAGTGAGGAAAAACTTTTAATTGTCATAGAACCTTTTCCATTATGTGGAGTTTTTTTAAAATTTTAGGGTCATACGTCTATGTCCCATTTACCATTGCATCTTAATAGAATCACCCATTTATAGATTATTTTGAGGAATGGTTATTTAGGGTGTCTCTGCGGTAGCACTTCAGTGCTGAAAAAACCTTTGTAAAGGTAAAGAACCAGTGGTGCAACCAGGAGATAACTGGTTTGATCCCTGGTGATGCCACAGCCACCCGTGGCAACGAGTTCCAATGAGCAAAATTAGCTCTATTCTCTTTGAGTGGGTGGGATAACCCTCCCTCTTTCTCATCTTTTAGCATGATGCTAGATAGCACGAGCGTCTATTAGCTTGCAGTTAGCATTCTCCTCCAAGCATGTTGAGCTGTTTAATGACATTGCATTAACAGCACTTGAATATGAAAATAACCCTCCCAGTTCTGGTAAAATCAGAGTCCTAGTTAGGTGGTGGGAATTGGAAATAACAAAAAATTGTGTGTGTTGAGTGGAGTAGGAATCTTTCAATTTATAGGTATTTACCATTCATGGCCCTTTATTTCTTAGAGTGTATGGCATCTGCAACGAGAAAAGTCTCTGTCATTAACATAATAAACCAGACAATATTGTGATCTTTTTTTTGTTCATGTCAATTAAACACACTGCTTGCAAGTGTTCTTAAGGTGTTTTGCGTAAATAATATTAAGATGATGTATTTCATAATCTGAGGCTGTTGTTATTAATCATGTAAGTGTTTGTAGTGTTTGTTGGCAGAGAGAAACAGGGCCCGTCACTGTCACTGCCACAAGCTGTTCCCTCATCTGCTCCAACAGCAGTTTACTCACCACAGAAAGCCAGGCCAGTGTGTGTGTGTCTCGTGTATATCGATGTGTACACCGCACAAACACATAATTTCCAAGAGGAAATACATGCAGCAGGAAACAGTAACAACAACATGCAGCAGAAAACAGTTACAGCAACATGCAGCAGAAAACAGTAACAACAACATGCAGCAGAAAACAGTAACAGCAACATGCAGCAGAAAACAGTTACAGCAACATGCAGCAGAAAACAGTAACAACATGCAGCAGAAAACAGTAACAGCAACATGCAGCAGAAAACAGTAACAACAACATGCAGCAGAAACAGTAACAGCAACATGCAGCAGGAAACAGTAACAACATGCAGCAGAAAACAGTAACAGCAACATGCAGCAGAAAACAATAACAGCAACATGCAGCAGAAACAGTAACAGCAACATGCAGCAGAAAACAGTAACAACATGCAGCAGAAAACAGTAACAACAACATGCAGCAGAAAACAGTAACAACAACATGCAGCAGAAAACAGTAACAACAGCAACATGCAGCAGAAAACAGTAACAACATGCAGCAGAAAACAGTTACAGCAACATGCAGCAGAAAACAGTTACAGCAACATGCAGCAGAAAACAGTAAGAACAACATGCAGCAGAAAACAGTAACAACAGCAACATGCAGCAGAAAACAGTAACAACATGCAGCAGAAAACAGTTACAGCAACATGCAGCAGAAAACAGTAACAACAACATGCAGCAGAAAACAGTTACAGCAACATGCAGCAGAAAACAGTAACAACAACGTGCAGCAGAAAACAGTAACAACAGCAACATGCAGCAAAAAACAGTAACAACATGCAGCAGAAAACAGTTACAGCAACATGCAGCAGAAAACAGTAACAACAACATGCAGCAGAAAACAGTAACAACAACATGCAGCAGAAAACAGTAACAACAGCAACATGCAGCAGAAAACAGTAACAACATGCAGCAGAAAACAGTTACAGCAACATGCAGCAGAAAACAGTTACAGCAACATGCAGCAGAAAACAGTAACAATAACATGCAGCAGAAAACAGTAACAACAACATGCAGCAGAAAACAGTAACAACAACATGCAGCTGAAAACAGTAACAACAACATGCAGCAGAAAACAGTAACAATAACATGCAGCAGAAAACAGTAACAACAACAAGCAGCAGAAAACAGTTACAGCAGCATGCAGCAGAAAACAGTTACAGCAACATGCAGCAGAAAACAGTAACAATAACATGCAGCAGAAAACAGTAAGAACAACATGCAGCAGAAAACAGTAAGAACAACATGCAGCCGAAAACAGTAACAATAACATGCAGCAGAAAACAGTAACAATAACATGCAGCTGAAAACAGTAACAACAACATGCAGCAGAAAACAGTAACAATAACATGCAGCAGAAAACAGTAACAACAACAAGCAGCAGAAAACAGTTACAGCAGCATGCAGCAGAAAACAGTTACAGCAACATGCAGCAGAAAACAGTAACAATAACATGCAGCAGAAAACAGTAAGAACAACATGCAGCAGAAAACAGTAAGAACAACATGCAGCAGAAAACAGTAAGAACAACATGCAGCCGAAAACAGTAACAACAACATGCAGCCGAAAACAGTAACAACAACATGCGGCAGAAAACAGTAACAACAACATGCGGCAGAAAACAGTAACAACAACATGCGGCAGAAAACAGTAACAACAACATGCGGCAGAAAACAGTTACAGCAACATGCAGCAGAAAACAGTAACCACAACATGCAGCAGAAAACAGTAACAACAACATGCAGCAGAAAACAGTAACAATAACATGCAGCAGAAAACAGTAACAATAACATGCAGCAGAAAACAGTTACAGCAGCATGCAGCAGAAAACAGTTACAGCAACATGCAGCAGAAAACAGTTACTATAACATGCAGCAGAAAACAGTAACAACAACATGCAGCAGAAAACAGTAACAACAACATGCAGCAGAAAACAGTTACAGCAACATGCAGCAGAAAACAGTAACAATAACATGCAGCAGAAAACAGTAACAATAAAATGCAGCAGAAAACAGTAACAATACCATGCAGCAGAAAACAGTAACAATAACATGCAGCAGAAAACAGTAACAATAACATGCAGCAGAAAACAGTATCAATAACATGCAGCAGAAAACAGTTACAGCAGCATGCAGTAGAAAACAGTTACAGCAACATGCAGCAGAAAACAGTAACAATAACATGCAGCAGAAAACAGTTACAGCAACATGCAGCAGAAAACAGTAACAACAGCAAAAGGCATTGACCAAAAGAACCCTTTGCAGTATCTTTGTTTTTTCTAGTGTGTTCGAATAACCTTGAGAGGGCATTGCATTGTTGGAAGCTGATGAAGTGCATTGATACCTTATTTGTGTCTACTAACTAATACTAATATTATTATGAACAGACAGATATTGTATTGGTCAATTAAACTTATTTTTATAATCAAATTGACATCTACTGCTACTATCTACTTAACAATCATGACGAACATTTTAAGAGGCTTTTCATTTGTGCTGGTTGAATGAAGCCTGCCCCACATCCCCCCACAGTAAAGCCCCATTCATAAATCTGTAGCGAAACCCACTGTAGAAAACAATAACTCAAAGGTGCAGCTGAAAACATGTAAAGCAACAACACACTAATGGACAGGAGAAACCTTGTATTTTACAAGCACAAGATGCATGTTAGCTGTTTATTTACACTGACGTTCCTGTCTTAATCTCCCTGCTGTGTCTTTATTGCTTTTGACTTTGGTGCTTCATTGATCTCACTGTCGTCATGTCATTTGTGTATTGAACTAGACACGGTGCTTTGCAGCAGCGGCAACAGTTGCAGCACTGTGTCACTAAGGCATGTGTGTGTGCGCGTGTTTGTGCGAGAGTGCAGGCATGGTTAACCTTTTTTCAGTCAATCTCCACATCTGCTCCTTGATTTTTTTTTTCTTGTGCGTATCTCTTTGTGTGTGTGAGTGTTTGTGTGTGTGTGTATCACTCCAGTGTGTATAAATTGGCAGGCGGTAATTAAATGCAGAGCTCTCCACTATCTCCTCCTCCACACAGCCCCGCGCCAGTGACGCACGAGCCAGCAGCAGGAGCATGAGTCATACAGCCCCCGGGGATCCGCACCCCTCCTTCTCTCTTCTCTCTCTCTTTTCTCTCTCTCACCCTATCTCTCCCTCTTTCCCTCCATCATTCACTCCCCCTGCTCCAGCTTTCCTTCTCTCTGTGCTCTTTTTGCCCACTTTAACACCTTCATACCACGGTAAAAGTCTGCTTTTATCTCGCTGTCCCCCTGTCCTGACTCTGTGTAAAAACATGTGTATGTGGACTGAAGAGTGCCCCCCTCACCTTCATTTCCATTTGTTGTTTTTCAACGTTCTAGCAACCTGTAACTTCTTCGACTTTCATTCTGTTTTTCACCTCTGGAATCCACACACACACACACACACACACACACACACACACACACATACACATTTGTTTTATCAAGGTATTATATATATATATATATATATATATATATATATATAATATATATATATATATATATGCTTGAGAAAACATGTCAAATACCTGGAGTAGCTAGGGCTTTGCATGTTACAGATGTGGTCAGGTCAAAAAAGACGTCCAAAAAGAGAGAAGAGAAGAAAGAATTTTGTACAAACAAAAAGAAAGGATGCAAAAGAGCAAAGACACTGAATGGTCATAGAGTTACAGTTGAAGGCATAGTTCACAAGTTCAAAGTTAAAGAAACACTGGCTACACTACCTGGACCAAGCTATCATCGGCTGCCACCAGATTCCAGAGGAGGCAGGTGGTCAAAAAGTGACCTGTAGCAGGATTTGGGGGCACAATAAACGCTGCTCCATGCCTATACATCTCTATCTTCCAACAGCAGAATGATCACAAACATACCTCAAAGTCCACCAAGGCTTGGTTTCAGAAGATGTCCTTGAATATTCTGTGGTCATCACAGTCACCTGTAGATAATCTTTGGAGGGATTTGAAGAATGTATATGGGACATGTTACATATATTAGTTGCATATACAATGCATAATACATATAGTGTATATTTATATTACTACATATGGGTGGTTATTTACAAAGTAGATATGGTACATGTTATTACATATAGGTAATAACATAAAGCCACTTGCCTAATATTGTGTAGATCCTCCACAAGTCATCTGAAGTCTGTGTCCTATGGTATCTGGTATACACGAAGTGACATGTGCCACTGTAACTGGATAATTAATGTTGTTCACTTCACTTTTCAGTGGTTTTAATGTTATGCAAGGTTTTAATGTTACATGTTTTTTTTTTTTTTTTTTCAGAAATCAGAGCATTGTTTGTTCTGAATGTATGAACGCAAACACACACATACACACACACACACACACAAACACACACATTCGAATGCACTAGGATGCACACAGTATGTGTTGCCTTATCCTGTGTTAGCTGGCCGACTGGCCCCAGTGCAGCAGCCTGTGAGCCGCATTCTGCTGACGAGTCGCCCTATTGACTGCGCTTCCCCTGCTGAGCAAAAGCAGCCTTTTCAAATCGAATAACCAAAGGGGGGCAAAGCTTATTTAGCAGCGCTACATAAACCTGTCCACACATTTCACACCAGGCCAAACATCCAGAGAGCCAGTGTGTGACTGTCTGCTCCATTACATGTTTGTAGGAATGTGGATTCATTGGGTATGTGTGTGTGTGTGTGTGTGTGTGGGGGGGGGGGGGAGGGGGGGGGGGTGTAAGGGAGAGAGAGGGAAAAAGAAAGCAAACTGTATCAACAGATGAATCTGGTGTGACACGCACCAGCTGAGGCTCAGAGTGTATCTGGACGGCAGCAGCACACACAGTTCTGGATGCGTACCTTTCTTAAACAAATATGTCTGCGCAGTGGGACAAGCCAGTATGCATTATGGCTATTGTAATGATTTTAATTAGGATTTGATGTGCCTTATGCTGCTTCTAAAGTGTGAAAGACAAACCTACACAGGTTGGTGTGTGTGTGTGTGTGTGTGTGTGTGCGTGTGTGTGAGGGTGAGTCGACATTGAAAAAGTGTAGAGCTCAGAAAGCACAGCGACCATCGCTCTCTCTCTCTCCTCGCCCACCCACGCGTGTGCAGTGAGGGGTGAAAGTGCGTGGGAGAGAGTCCAGTAGCAAGCAAGGTGGTAAATTGTCAGGTTCAATACTATCAACTCCACAGCACTGTCACTGTGAATATAACATGGAGAGGGGCAGAAGGGCAGAGAGTGAGAGTGTATGGGAGAGAGACAGACAGACAGAGAGAGAGAGAGAGAGGAAGCGAGACAGAGAGAGTTAAGGTTTAGACATAGTTATCGGAAATGGATGTGATTAAACATGTACATATTCATCTCTAATTGACCAGTCAGCTGATAAACTCAGCTGAGGTATAACATTTAGGCCAATTTAAACCGATATAGTCACTGAGTAGCTCCTTACAATTGCTAAGCAGGCAGTTAGACCGTAGGGCCACTCTAGAGATGTGAAATTAGACTACATGAAAACACACTTCTAAGTAAATTTACCTTTACACTTTTTCTTGGACACAGATTTGGACACCTGTACATAGGTTTACAGCTCTACAGTGGCCCAACTCTCTAACTGCCTGCTTTGTCAAGAGACAGGAGATCACAAGCACTGGTGCTGGCAGCCATAATTCTGTATACTCTGCGAGTACATTTTTTTAACCACTCTTTCCTGAAAATAAAATTGTGACAACAGCAGATTATTTGGATTTCTTATTGAATAATGAAATGCATTTTTTGGTCACGTCCACTGTGTCCACTCACAATGTTATGATGCAGATACATTTGAAAGTTGATGGTTGTGGTGTTAATGCCACCAGCAATAGATCACTGCAAGTTCAAAATTAGAGTTTGGTCTTCAGAACACACTAATGATGTAGAGCCTTTTGGCTGTGCATTTAGACTGGTGCAGAGTTAAGTTCTCTACATATACCCTACATATACCCTTTTTGCTTAGAATGTAGAGGATCTTAAAGGTTCTTTATTAATGGCAATGGCTCTACAAAGAACATAAGAACCCAAGAGACCATTTGAATGCTTAAATTGTTCTTTACCTGGCTGAATGGTTCTTCTTTTTGACAGAGAACCACTTGTAAATGGTTCCCTAAAAAGATGAGCCAAAGATCCCCTCAGAGTGTGTTCCAACAGTGCAACCCTTTACAAAATTATTATCATTTGACTTTAAACACACTCTGCATGTCTGTACTTCGACAGTAGGGGTGGGTGATATGGTAAAAATATTACTTCACGATATTTAAAGATTCAGAACATGCTAATGACGTAGAGCCTTTTGGCTGTGCATTTAGACTGGTGCAGAGTTCAGTTCTCAGGTCATATTCCGTGTTCACTGGGTGAGGTTAAACAATGTTTATTTTTCTTATAACCAAGTCTTTAATTGACCTGTCATTTTCAGAATCATAATTTGGTGTGAGATCTGGTCGTCCAGATCCAGCAAACATATTCATATCCACACATTGTGATTTTGTGGCAGAATATTGTGACGTATCTCCATGTATCTCATAGCAGCTTGGTTTGGCTTTGCGGTTGCATAATGTTTTCACTTTATGTCTAACTGGTCTTATGATGGTGCTACTAAATGAGAGAGTCTGTTGTTTGCTTTGATAATCTGTACTGCATGTTTATCTATACATTTAATATAATATATAATAATTTAGTGTATTGCAGCCTATTATTTAGCTTGCTGCTGCTGTTTTTCAGGCCTGCTGGCTGGTCTTTGAAATGCATGCAATAGAGTAATCATAGTTTTTAAAATCTTGAATCAGTTTCTCTCATGCTTATTATTAGCTTGCTGAGTAGAGTTATGTGTGTGTGTTGGAACCCTACAGTTAACCTACATTCCAGGCTTTTCTTGTGCATACTATGAAATGTATGCCTGCTGGTGCCACTCATCATGAGTTTGAAACCCATCAACACCACAGCTCTCTATGCTCAGGAATCTGACGGTAAAAAAATGAGTTAATGAGCAACAGTGACAAAAAGTGTAATCACATGCAAACAAGTTTTTTTGTTTGTTTGTGACAACCCAAAGAACCTTTTTGGATCAAATGGTTCTTTGCCTGGTTAAAGAGGCTGGATTGGTGGAAAGCTTAGAAAAACTAAATTTCAGTACTACATATAACCATTTTTCCTTGGAATGTAGAGGATCTTAAAGGTTATTTAGTAAAGACAATGGCTCTACAAAGAACATAACAACCCAAGAGACCATTTGAATGCTTAAATTGTTCTTTACCTGGCTAAATGGTTCTTCTTTTTGACAGAGAACCACTTGTAAATGGTTCCTTAAAAAGATGAACCAAAGATCCCCCTCTGAGTTTAAACATACTTAGCATCTCAGTACTTCGACAATAGGGGTGTGCGATATAATAAAAATATTACCTCATGATATTTTAAGATAATAATTTTCACAATATGCCTTTTATGGCAATACACATGATTGCAAACAAAAGGCACCAGTAGCGATAGAGTCTAAAAAACTACTATGGAAATACTCTTCCAAACAGGGATATTTCTTCAAATTCTGCTGCTCTTCATCCAATTTAACAGGATAAATGAAACGTGCAGTTGATTAGGGTTCCTCAAGCACCAATGATGTCCTTAATGTGCTTAGAGAAGCGTATTGTGCACAATGATATCAAAAGTGATTATGATACAAGAAAATATCATGTCATAAAAAATGTCATATTGCCCACCTCTATTTGACAGTATGTTGCTGCAAAAGAACCAATCTGTAAGTGGAGCATGGATAGATCAATTCACATTAAGATCTTTATCTTTAATATCTATGCCTACACATTTGTGTGTGAGTGTGTGTTTGTGTGTTTGTGTATAAAGATTTACTCGTTCCCGCAGTATTTATCTCTTTCTCTGAATTACATTTCACTTTTCATTCATCACTTCCACTCCTCCCTCTCCTGCCCCTCTCCCTCGCACTGATGTTGTCACACACCACAGAGCTCCCGTCTCCTCCACTCCCATCACTCCTTCCTTCCTTCCTTCCAGACAACTTTCAATTTCCACTCGTTCCGTTTCTCTGCTATTTACATTCACAATACATCACTTTTTCAATCAGCTAAAAAACAAGTGCTCCAGACTTGGGTAAAAGTCACCGATCCTATAAGGATAAAGCTTAGGATAAATGTCAGGTCTCTCTCTCCCTTTTTCTCTCCCTTTTTCCCTCTCTCTCTCTCTCTCTCTCTCTCCTTCTCTCTCTCGCTCTCTCTCTCTCCAAATCGAGAAACTGATATCGAAGTGTCTTTTTTTTTCTCTGCATGGAGATTAAATGCATTTTTGATGCGGTTTGTAGTTGAGTGAAAACACGATTAAAAAGTGCTGTGAAGTTAATAATCACAGATAGAATCAGAAAACAGAAATGGGGGTAGGCAAGGCAGATAAGCATCAAAATGACGCAGATAGTCAAGGTAAAAGACAGGGGAAGCATGGGGAGAAGTAAGAAGAGAGAAGGACAGAATGAGTACATGAAAGAAAGACTTTCATCACTCTTCTGGCAGACAGAACATGCCCTAAAAAATGAGGTGTCACTTATCAGTTATTAGCTATCAGTTCACCTTTCCCTTTGGCGAGCCAGAAAAAGAGATAAGGGGAAAGAAACTTCAAAAGACAAAGACTAAAAGGGAAAGCAAAGGTATAAGCCAAACATATTTAGTCAGGCAGGTCCAGTTCTCATTTACAGATTACCCATAGAACAATAAACCAACCTAGCTTGAACTTTCTATACTCTGCCCACCAGTTCAATTCAGTTTTAATAAAATCCCAGAGAGATTTTCAGCCTAAGTTCTGTTCCATTCAGATGTTTACAAATTAAAAGTTAAATAAATGTCTCAATCTCATTATACAAAATGATGTAATCCTCCTTTTCTGTATGAGAGTAAATTAACTTAAGTAATTCCTGCTCATTTTAGAGCACAAATTATATTTATTTGCTGAATTTAACATCTAACATTTAACATAACATATTCATGCCCAAACCTGTCCTCAAATGACAGCAAATACATTTCCACTGGGACTGACTTGTCCAACTTGACAACACAAATAGCACATGGAGATTATTTGGAGAGAGCAGAACAAGGAGACCATAAGTTGTTACATCATCCCAAGATCTATAAAGCTCTTTAAAACCTACAAACCAGTATCACAGGCTATTAGGTGCAGGTCATCCTACCAGGTTCATCTGACTGAAATATAAATTGAATTGAATGTGATGATATACGGCCATCTTAAATAATTTATATACCATTGCCTTCTGACACCAAACCTCCTTCCTCATCCATCAATCCAGATGAAGAGAGCATACAATCAAATATTAGGAAATGAACAGCCAGTGGTGGTTGGTTGTGTAGTAGTCCTAAAATTAACTGCACTGATTATTACTGTCGGAATGGACTACTGTTTTATTCTACAGTAAATTACTGTATTTATCATTATACTATAAAATGACCTCATCTTAAAAAATGATCTGTGATAACACAGCAAATTCACAGTAATCCACTGTAGATTTACAGCAAATGTAGTGTGGACAACCCTTGATGTGCCCTTGGGCAAGGCAGTTGACACCCCTGCTGCCCTGGTAACACTGTACTGCTCCCAGACTGGATGCAGTTGGACAGGACAATGTAAAATTGAGCAACAGAGAAGCTGCAACCCTAGGCGCAGATGCCCTGACTAAGGTTTTCCTAATCATGTTCAAAGTGTACATTTCCAGTGTAAGATTAAGTCACTTTAATCTACTGCTAGAACTAAAATGAGGCTCAAGGAGCACATTTACTTGTTTACTCTGCAGTAAAATGCGAGAAGATTTTTCAAGTGCAGGTTTCATACTAAGTAAGCACTATATGAGAAAATGCACTTTATATGATGCTGAGTGTATCGAAACCATCACTGTGAAAGAGATACAATGACAATAACAGAGCTTATAAGTGAAAAACTGTATTCAGTTGATGTACAGTCTAATTAAGATAGATTCCCCTTCATCTGGCTGCCTGTGGCAGGCTGCCCAGTTCTGAGGGAAGGCTATATAAGCCCAGCCAAATACTGAATCATTCATTTATATGTCTACTGATTAAAGGTCAAATCTTTGCTGCAAAAATAGCTTAAGAGGCTGGGGTTGCCTGTAATGCTTATTCTATCAAATAGCCGCAGAATTCAGATCTTGCAGTGCAATGACGAATCTGAGCTTTTTATGAATTACAAGGGAAAATAACATATCGCTGCTGTCCAATGAAAAACATGTATTTCCATTTTTGTCCATCGTTTGAACCCTGTACATTCTCTGTACATTGTGTAATTAATTGTGGATGAATAGATCAATAGAAATGCTCTAAGTTGGAATAGACATATTTTACATTGGCTTTCATTCAAAGCTAAGAACATTTTTGCCTTCTCCTGGAATGTCACTTCATTGGACAGCGACAATATCCACCTAAGGGTTATTGTCCCTTGTCATCAATGGTACAATATAAGCATATATGGGATATTCTAATGGCTTTGCATAGCCCATTACATGAGCTCTTAAACAGGATAGTTCCAAACATGCAAGAAAGTGTTTTGTGCTGCAATTATTCTTGAATAATTTCCATTATTGCTGAAAGATTCAAATATGACAAAATCAGGGAGTGGTTAGATCAATGCTCGTAGCATGAGACGTCAAATTGGGAATTCCCAGAACTAAAGAGCACTAGCAATTCTAATGATACATATTTTGCTCTACAAAGGGTTTTAATAAGCAGTACATCCTTAAATCTTGTAGCAATGCCACTTTTGGTTCTCTAAAGAACCTTTTAGTTTAATGGTTTGTCAACAAAACCCAATCAAATGAAAGGTTGTTGGCAGCTTCATTCTAAACAACAGTTTGTTTTTTATTTTTTAGCACTAAACATTTCTTAAAGGTACAGTTCATCAAAAAAATCTAATGAACATAATTCATCACTAACCCGAGATGCAGTCAGTCAGCCAAGATATGTGTATTTTTAATGGAAAATGCTTTGCTAATGTTGCTAACAAACAATGGACTGTCTCCAAACCCTTGAACTTCATTATCATCCACATTTGGTACCTGCTCTGTACTACTCTACCGATTCCAAACTGGACCACAATGAATACCACATACTGTGCTGAAGTCAGTATATGGACGCAATGCAAGTAGGAAAAAAAGACAGCACAGGAATACGACCCTGATTTAGTTAGGGAGAACTGAAGACAGTGACATGAGGGGTATTAGCCCAGGGACAGTGACTTTGTGCAGTGTGCTGTTGTTGCAGGATTGTATTGTGTGTGGGCACAAAGTATCTTTCCCAATACTCCATCAGCTGATTCGTGAATGTAATGTAATGACTGGAGCCCACTGCAGCTAATATTTCAGTGGATAATCCATATGTGTAATGGAAAAGTAAATGAGCATTACCTCCCTCATTACCTTGTGCATTTTAAAGAGCTTTTAGAAAGAAGGCCCAATGCAGCCGATGTGCCGCAGCAATCTAAGGAGCTAAGTGATGCTGTACGTTTGCCCAACACTTCAGTGAACTCTAATTAGAACAAGGCTGTTAGTGAGCTAGGGGAATACTCTAGCGATAGTACACTTTTAAAAATAAAGGTTCCTAATGGTTGTGGGGAAACATTACTTTACATGCTGTGGATCTTTTTTAAATTTACATATCTTATTTACAAAATGTGCTCCTTAAAGAGCCACAAACTGAACGGTTCTTTAAAGAATCCATTGGCAGTTTTTCTATGGCATCACTTCAAAGAACCCTGAATGGCACCTTATTGTAAAGACACATTAGAAAAAAAAGAAAAGAAAAAAAAAGTCCACAAAGTGTTCTTTGAGACATGCCGCAGAAGAAGCACTTTTGGTTCTGGCAGCGCCATGTCTGCAGAACAGATTTGCGGGTGCGAAGAAGCTTTGAAAGGTTTCAACAACCTTCACATAATGTTTTTATTGGTTACCAGTAAAAAAATAAGGTCACCAATAGATGTTTACAGAACAGGCCAAAGTTAGTTTTTAGGGAACTAGAAGTGGTTCTTCTTTAAATGTAGTCTAACAGAAGAATGTAGAAACAGGACACTGAGAAAAAGCTTCCCACAAAAACATACTGAATACCTCACCTGATATGTAGATGGGGTCCAAACCCCAAATAGATCATAAACAGTGTTGTCTTACCTTGTTAGACTGGTCACTAGAGCAGATGACTTAATAGAGAACATACACAGATCAGCCTTAACATTTAAACCATTGACAGATAAAGTCAACAGCATTCTGGTTACAATGACTCCTGTCACAGGGTGGGATATACATATTAGGCAGCAGATAACCAGCCAGTTCTTAAAACTGATGTGCTGGAAGCAGGGAAAATGGGCAAGTATAAAATTGTAGTCATTTTTACAAGTGCCAAACTGTGATGAGTAGATGACTGGGTCAGAGCATCTCCAAAACATCAGACAGGTCTTATGGGGTGTTCTCAGTATGCTGCGGTTGCTACCTATCAAATGTGATGGAAGGAAGGACAATCGTTGAACTGGTGACAGGGTCATGGACCCTGAAGGCTGATGTTTGTGCCTGGATGGTGAAGCCTAGCCTGTCTGGTCCTCTACCACAGAAGAGCTAACGTAGCACATATTGCTTAAAAGGTTAATGCCGGCATTATGTAAAGGTTATGTAAAAGTTCCTAATTTTTTTTTTTTTTCAAACATGCTATTGAAGGACCAACATGGTCATTCTACGGCATTACTCAAAGAACCCTATCTGGTATATAAGTGTACACACTGACCAGGTACGTCAAGCCAGTAAGAAATGTACCATCAGTCCCTCACAAACCACTTTCTCTGCTTCGCTTAAAAAAAAGAAAAGAAAAAAAGCTCAGAGCCTCGCTTGGCGAGGAGCATGACTCATACTGGTAAATTGACCACTCATGCAACTGCAATCGGCTTTAGATTATTACTCTGTCTACAGTATGACAAGGATTATCATTATCTGCAAGCCTCTGATAAGATGAAAAATCAATAGTGCGACTCACCATCACAGATGCAGCTAAAGCAGTGACTAACGAGAGGGAAAGGCCAAATAGTTGCTGCTGTTTGGTAGAAGGATTTTAAGAAATGAGCTCTGGAAGAAGCAGACATCAACATGATGCCTAGAGGACAGAATTACTCATTATTACCATGGTAATAGCAGATAGCAGGGCCTATGTTCAAATGCAGCACTCACTTTTGCTGTAGGCTTTTTTTCTTGGATAAGAAATAAGAAGGTAATTGTTTCTGCTCCATAGAAAGTGTGTGTAAAAGATAAAGAGTGTGTGTGTGTGTGTGTGTGTGTAAAACGCTTCTCTTATCACTCCCTCGCTCTCCCTCAAACACTAACTAACTCACTCGCGCACACACTCACACGCCTACGCCTAAACTAAGGAAAAGCCCTAGAACAGCGCTTCGTGTTTGCACGCCCCCACATGGAGGCTTTTTGTTTTTTGTGCGCGTGCGTGGGCTGGGTGGCTTCCCGCCTGATTTCCAAACGAAGGGCGACATGCCCCTCCCACGGCTTGCCGTCTGCCTCCATTACAAATGGGCTCATTTAAAAGAGCTCCCTCGGAAAGGTTTGGCTGGGTGAAATGATGGCTGCTGCAGCGAGAGAGATTGATCTGGGGGGAAGACTGAACCGCGTCGCACGCCGCCTCATTAACTCCGAGTCAGAGGCGAGTGTGCGGGCGATCCGTCTCCAGCGTGAACGCGCGCGGCAGGGCGGAAATGAGGAGGAGGAGGCCACTGGCCTTTTAAGGTCCCACAGGCCACAGCGAGCAACACTGCTTTGTCAACAAAGTGTTGTTCATTCTCTGATGTAGAAAGCACTGGAAGACTTCCTTTTGTGCCTCAGATCGACTGCTGTGTTCGAGATGCTTCACTCGTTCAGTGGTCAGGGCGTAAAGTCCGCTGTGTAGCAGTGGTGCAGCTGGGATTTCATTTTAGAGGGTCCTGCTTACAGCTTAGAGTTAGCAGCTAGGACGCATTAGGCCTCAGTGACGTCACTATAGGGCCTTTAGGCCATGGGGCAAAGCCTTGTTCACTGCAGTGGATGGGTTAATTAATTGTACCCCTGTGCAATAGCTGTGTAGTGTATTTTTATTTATAACCTGAACGCACATTTACCAGCCATGTTAATAAAACTCACAGCAGGTATTTTCTGATTAACTACCCTGTGCCCGTTTAAAAACATGAATAATATGACATTCAAGAACGTTTTTATGTCTTTTGAAGATGTAGAAAAAAAAAAACTATCCTGAAACCGTGAGTTTAGAAAGGTTTAGGTTGTGGGTTAAAGTTGGCTTCGGTAGCTGCTAAGGTACCGACTACTTGGTTATCCATATTTTGGTCAGAAAAGTAAATGGCATGTAGTTCTACAAAACAACATCTTTTTATGGCCAATTTAAGACAGGAAAGGCTAACCCAAAAGTGGACATCCATGAATCTTCCATATTTACATCAGTCAGAGCTTACTGAGCACAGTCCTACCCCTTTTTTTAGCATCAGAATAGATGCCTGATGCAAATGACTAAAGATTTCTTGTGTTATTTTTTATTTATTTATTTATTACTTTTTACTTACCTAGCTTAGATTAGCCTATGCTAGGAACGAGCACAATTTAGCTAATAATCAGTAACGGGTATGTTTACATGTTCTGTGTTTCACTGCAGAGAGTGACAGCGGCTGCTGTAAACTGATCAGAAGAGCTAGTGCTTGGGGGAAATAAGGGGGGATGAGGGGAAGAACTCAACATCCTTGGGCTCATTGTATTTTATTAGAACAGTTTTTCTGGAAAACAACCATGGAAAAAACCTAAAGTTGCAGCTTAATATTTCCCCTGAAGCCCTAAATGATGACCCACAATGTACCTCATATTTTATGGGATAAGTGTGCCTTAAACAATCTAGTATATCACACAAAAATCAAACTAGCAACAAAATATTGTGGTAATACTAAATATACTCTACTATATAAATACTACTACTCTGTCTAGCAGTGTTTGGTCAACTGTAGCTGCTGCTGTTATCCAGAGCAACTTACAAGGTTACTCGTATTACAGAGGTGGGCCAGTGTTGTGTTAGGAGTCTTGCCCGAGGACTCTTACTGGTGTAGTACAGCATTGTTACCCAGACTGGGAATCAAACCCCATACTCCCACATCTAGTGTGGTGGTAAGTGGTAAGTGGTGTTTGCTGTTGCACTACACCAGCCACATAGTTCAGCCAAGCACACATTTCAGTCCACCAGAGAATGGGTGACACAGAAAGACAATTTGAAACAGTTGAGTCAAAGTCCAGACCAACATATGTCCCTAAATTCAGCCATGTCACTCCACTGCTGTGTTCTCTCCACTGGCTTCCTGTAGCTGCTTCCCGCATCAGATTCAAAACCCTGACGCTGGCCTACAAAGCCAAGAACGGACCAGCCCCTCCGTACTTGATGGCAATGGTCAAAAGCCGGTCTGCACCAAGAGCCCTTCGAGCTTTAAGTACGGCTCGGCTCGACCCGCCATCCCTCAAAATCCACGGAAGACAAGCGTCCAGGCTCTTTTCTGTCCTGGCACCAAAGTGGTGGAACGAGCTTCCCCTGGGTGTCCGAACGGCCGAGTCGTTCGCTGTCTTCAAACGCAAACTGAAGACCCACCTCTTTCGAGAATACTTGGATGAATAGAGTATTATGGTCGCCTTATTGTATTGTTTAGTAATGTCTAAGCTTAGAGGTTTCTTTTGAATTATTAGTCTATTCTAACTAGTTAAGATTTTTTCTTGGGTAAATGGCAAAGCACTTTGTAAGTCGCTCTGGATAAGAGCGTCTGCTAAATGCCATAAATGTAAATGTAAATGTAAATGGAGTTCATAGAAGAAAGTCCACCCACATCCCAGCTGAAGAAAGGCAACTGATCAACATTCACCAGAAACGTTTGGTAGTCAGTTCTGTGCAAGGCCTCATCACTTACAGAAAGCATGGCTCCACATACTTGTTGGATCAGTTGGTTAAAAAACAAAGTGTTTTGTGATTGTGATTGTGATTGTGTCCACATCTTACTGTAATTACAAAAGTCAGCAGCTTTATTGAAGGCCTAGCTCTGCTACACTTGCACAACCCTGTCACATTGTACATTGACTTCCATTCAAAGTTCAAGGAAAGTTCAATTCAAAGAACATTTTGGCCTTCTCTTGTAAAGTCATTATTTTGGAGATACATGTTTTTCATTGGACAACAACAACAATGTTTTAAATGACCAGAAAACCATATAATAAATTTTATTATTTATAATATTTATTAATTAATCAAGTAAATCAAAACAATGAGATTCTAAAAGGTTTTATTGAACATTTTCACTGGAGTGTCTCCTCAGTGAATGTTTGTTGTCATTTGTGGTGATTTTTATTGGGTTTACCCCATTACCCCATTACTCTTGCAGGTATTTCGTGTTTTGATATTGATATGTCTAATATGCTGTCAATCTTTTTGTTAGCTGTGAGGGCATTTCCCCAAAGCGTTGTAACATTTCAGTAAATCTAGCCCCCCATTAAGACTTGATAAGGCAGTAATTTACAGAAGCAGGGCTTGATTTGAGATGCACCACTTACGTGGGCTGGACAAACAACCGCCTCCGTGTGACGTTAATGTAAGTCGACAGCTGCGTATAGTGACCTAAAATCTTTCCTGACAACCATGCGAAAATGTTGTCCACCCTTTCTCTGCGTGACCTAATCCAATTCATCCATCTTAAGCTTTAAAAATGTGTACAGCCTACTCCGTCTACCTTCTGAAAGCTTTGTTTGTTTAACATGGCTTCCGACATCTTGTAGGCTATGAGAACACAGACGTTTTTGACTAATGCAGCACTGATGCATACAGGTTTTCTATCGTCTGCCTTGCTTGGCTTAACTTGCTGCATGAAATGCAAGCAAAGCAGGAATATGAAAAGACAGATGCGAGCTATTCACTTAGATGATACAGTGAACGTGAGACCTGGATTTTTGGCTTAATGGAAAAAGGGACGATTTATATTCATGGAAAAGGATATTACAGCAGAGCCAGTCACGAGACTGAACCTGGGATTTTCCCTCAGCAGTTTTTTTTTTAAACTGGAACAGAGTTTGGTGCTGAGCCAGGCAACCCATTCAGATATTTCTCAGAGCCTTTTAGGGAGGTTTTAGTGCAGCGTTTGTTGCATTTTTATTTTTAGTAGATTGCTTCCAGTGTTGCAAATTAACAGTAGATTTCTGTGACTTGTAGGGGAGACTGCATCACGTCTTTAGTCATAAACAGTGAGGTGTGGGCTACACCAAAACTGCAACCTTTTGCAGCTTGGCCTCCCTTTAGCTAGATGACAACTGATTATGAAAAGACTTCCTTTTAAATATTGAACCATAGGTCATAATACACAGGCCTACTGTTCACACACACACTACATTCACACGTTTATAACAATGGCCACAAGCAAGGATAAAAAAAAATTACATGTGCATTTTGAAAGATATGTTCATTTATCATGACCATGTCATGAATGTTTAGCGTTTGTCTGCTGCTTAGATTTCTCCCCAGCAAACGAACATGATTGTGTGTTGGACGAGCACAAACGCAGGGTGAGGGAAGGTGAGTCACTGAGTGGGAATGGACGCTGAAAACAGTTTCTCCTCTTAGAGCTCAGTGGCAGTCGATAATGTTCAACGCCTATAACACAATCTGCCCTTTGGCACCCTGTTAGGTTGCTGCCACCTCTTCTCTCACCCTGCAGGAACACCCACACACCCACACACGCACACACATATACGCTGGTTGCAAAGGACAGGATGGCAGAGGTTCTGCCGGTCATAATACATGCATACATGATCTGATGAAACACCTACATTAGAGTTCCTTACACATTTATGGAGCACTAAAAGGCAACATTGCAAACCTCAGCAGACAGTGTAATATGAAGATACTGGGATTTGTTTAAGGAATGGTCTCCAAATATTCAACTTTATGTTTACTCACTGTGTTTGAGGCATACTGGGACAGTAAAAGTGGTTGTAGCAGCAAAATAATGAGCTATGTATTACAAGGGATATCTCCCTGTATAATGACACTTGACAATACATGGATGTAACAGGCAGTACACTTGAATTGCTGTGGTTCCCTGTAAAACCCCTGCCTTACTGCAGAACTCTTGAAGATCCCCATGCCTTCATTGCCATCACTAACGAACTCCCTTTTTAAGGGAGTTACAAGGAGGGCACACTGCAAATGCAAGTCACTCTGTGTCATGCTTGGAAAAAGAAACTACAAAGAGTCTCCATTTAAGCATTCAATGGGTTTATTGAGTTCCTGTGCTTCTATATGGAACTAAGGAACCTCTGTATCTATAATGCAATAGGATTGTAGATTCCTATATGACAGCACTGCATATACTGTATACTATAGCTGTAATGCAAATGCCTCATATCTCCAAAATGTCTTACAACTTACAATTGAAGTCAATGTAAATATATAATTTTGGAGCATTTAAATTGGTCCAACAATGTGAGGAACAATGGATTAAAATGATGGCAAAAAGTCCAAATATGTCCAAAATTGAGATGACAGCAATGCTATACTGCATGTCCAGTGAGAAGAATATAACATTTATGGTGAATAAACATTTGTTTACATCTCTGCGTCTGTTTAAACATGCATGTATTGCATACGTTGCACATCTTTCTTCATTGCCAGTCTACATGGTCAACATGCAAACGCAGAGGATCTGTGCATTTTATGAACTGCAACAGCTCCTTAGGAGTCTCTCTCAGTCTCTCTGTCCGCCGTAGTGTTGTCTCTAGCCCCCTCTCTCCCTCTCGCTCCCTCTCTCACCAACAGGGAAAAAAACCCGGAGTACTATTTCATTCATCCCTCTCCCGTTCATTCATCTGGGCACTGCAGCGTAGCGAACGCTCGCGGGTTCGATCGACGCGGACGTTCTTATCAATGGAAGGCAATGACGTCAATGGGCACCGGTGACGCGCGGTCACGTGGCCGCAGGAGGGCCCGCATATAAAGGCGGGGAGTTGACCAGGGTGCTGAAAATATCCCTCAGCGCCGTCACGAAGACGTGCTTCAGCGGCGTGAGCGAGAAACACCCTCACTGATCTCACCAACGCACTCTCACTCCTGACACTTTACCCTCCTAAAAAGGGAAACCTCCACACCAGTAGAGAGAATAAACCGAGTCCTGCCGCCAAACTTCCATCAGCGGAGCAGAGGGAAAAGCGCACCGGACCACGTCACGCTCGGGATCCCGGTAAGTCCTCATTTTCATACAATAACAGAAGAGCAAAGTGAGGAATAGTACTTTACAGTACCGTGTGCGGTGCACGGTGGTATCGGTTAATGCTGTAACGGTTTCTACTGTAACGCTTATGAGCTTGTGAGAGGGTGTTACAGAAAGACAAACGTTGCGCCACTGACTTTGTTTATGAACGTTGTAGAAGATATACTGCTTCTGCTCACAGTGGAGTGCGTTTAAGGGGTTTTAGGGTTAAAGTCCCAGCAAGAAATAAAACAAACACTTTTAACAGTTTCTTCAGACCAGAAGCAGAACATTTAATGAGGGACATCACTGGGTGGAGTCGGGTCTGATGCATCAGCACCATCCTCCTCCTCATCATCATTACCATCACCATCATCCTCACGCTCATTTGGGTAAAATGCAGCTCAGACGTGCCAGTAAATGACGACAGTACTTGTAATGATGCGGCTGCCTGGACATGATGGAAGTTGTGGGAATTCTGGAGATCAATAGCAGTCTCAGCTCCCAAATCTCAGCTCCATTAATATCGCCACTCCCCCACTGCCTCTTTCATCAGCGTTCCCATCACTACAGCATCAGCATCCCAAAAATAATAGCAAGGACTCCCATTAGAGACAGCAGACCAAGACATGGAGACATAAGTTTAATGTTCGGCGTTTCCACTTTTTTTTGTGAGATGATTCTTTTGATCAAGCCCAAACTGGATGTGGCGGATGATACTGGCTACACAAAATAGGCAATGCATGGTGCTGCATTCGTTAGAGGGCATGTGTGTTTCAGATGTGAGACAGTTCACAGTTTCACGGCTTTGAAAGTCGTGATACCGCGTCGTGGCTTTCCCAGTTCTTTAAAACCTCCCGGCTTAGCGCAGAAGATTACGTGAAGGCACGGCGTCTTAAAGGCGGATTACTAATGTGCTTTGGCGCGGTTACCTCCCCAGAGCATCTTACTGGAAGCGATGGGAGTAGAAAAGGCACAATAGAGAAAAGGCAGTTACTTCTGGGGCTTTCCTGAAATTTAAAGTATGGTTTAATCGCTTCATTCAGCAAGAAGATCAAGTCAGACTGCTACTGTTTATGTTTTCAGCTATAAAAATAGAAAATGTCACCATTTGATGATTGTGCCAATTATGAACTGACTTTTACAGTGGATGCTATGTGTCTAGTTAAACCTAAACGAGCGACGCATCTGTTCATTCAGCCAAATATCACTTAATGTACTTGACAGTCTGAATTATGCTAAATAAAAAAGATTAATTAATTAATTAATTCATTCATTCATTCATTAATTCATTGATTAATTGATGCACGTCTTAGTTTTGTGGACGTATATACAGTAGGTTATTAACAACTGCGTTTAAATCAAAAGCTTTGGGTTTTTTTATTATTTTGATTTATTAATTTATTATTTTAGTGCATTTTAGAAAATCTCATAGGTCTGTTAGATATTAACAGTAACGCTACAAAGTAGACTGTAATTTATTTCTTAATTATTGCCACCAGTTACACTGTAGCCCCTTCAGAGACTCTATCTCTGAGGGTCTTTCCTTTTTAGCGCGCGTTTGGTGCTGCGCTCTTCATTCCTCTCCCGAGCGCTCGCGTCAATTTGCAGTCAATTAGAAGACCAGAACACGCAACAGACATCAATTATAGCCGGGGCAGAGCATGTGTTCCTCTGCTGCACCCTGACTAACGTCATTCTTGCAATGTTTGCGCTTCCGTTTTTATTTATTTATTTACTTACTTTCTTTTTAGTGGGTTTTTTAATGATAAGGCAGTGCGCACTCGATGGTGACAGAAATCCATCAGCTCCTATCTAAGGAATAGAATGTGGACTTGCCGCAAAATAAATGCGCAGAATCCATAGAAGCATGCTTTTGAAGGTTTTGTGATAAAAACAGATGTGGACTAAAGTAGATAAATATGCAAGGTTTGTTTAATTGGTGTATACAATTCATCTTCTAATATTATCTCGACATGAAAGGATATTAGCTGTCTTCTAGTCTGGATGTGCAGGCAGCTGTGAATCATAAAACTGCGCATCATGTCATCAGGGAAAATGTTCCATGTGCATAATGCAGCTGAGCTTGTGGTATAATGGTGTCCATGATGCTTCTATATAAGCATGTGTTATTCGATATATGACAGAAATGGGTGCATTTATGAGGTTGAACATTTGACCTATGTTTGATCTTATATGCTCTGAATATGCTCTTCTTCTTTCCTCCTCTCTGTCTCCAAAGGCGTAACACCTTCACACCTCACCTCCTGATCTGCACGGTCATGATCCGGTGCCAACACCTTTCAAGTGCCCCAGTTGTGTTTCTGTTCATCCTCTTCAGCTTCACGTTTGAGCCCACGAACACCAGCCCTGTGACTGAAGATAAAGAGACGCTACGCAGTCGATATGGACCACCTTCTCCTGAACACACAAGGATGCAGATTCAGTCCACCCAAGCTGGAGACAGTCAGCAAGTGGCACAGGATGAAGAGGAAGAGGAGGATGAACTTTTCAAAGATGTCGACCCCAAAACCCTAGCAGCGGTGCTCCTAGAAGCCCTCAATAAGCCTCAGGGGAAGACAACAAGTGAGGGAAACAACAACAATGGAGAAGAGGAAAAAGCAGAAGAGGTGAGGGACAACGAGGGCGCTGACAGAGACAGAGATGGACATCAGGAGCTGGAGCTGGTAATGGCAGCTGCCGCAGCGCAGGGCAGAGAAGAGCGAGAGAGGGAGGAAGATGAAGAGAGAAAGAGAATAGAGGAAGAGGAAGAACGACTCACAGAAAAGGTGACAAGTCATACCACCAGCCAGACAGTGCCTGTAAGAGAACCAGAAGCAGTAACAAAGGAGGTGGTGAGCAAGGAGGGGCAGCAGGAGTCAGAGAGAGGAACAGATGGGGAGAAGGAAGAGCAGCTGAACCCAGAAGAGTTGAAGAATCTGGAGACCATGCTAAAGGAGTTCCAGAGCTACAGCACCGCCACAAAAAGAGAGCGGGACTCCTCAACTGGCCAAAGGGAGAGCCGTGGCGATTACCTTGATTATCTGGACCGAAATGGCCTCATGAATAACGAGATCAAGCCCAAAGCTAAGGGCTATGACTTGGCCATGTCCAAGAAGAAGCTCAAGTGGCAGCAAGAACAGGAAAAGGACAAGAATCGGCCAGTGTATAAGGGAGGAAACTTCATGGATGATTTCAATGAAAATCTTGATGACCAAGTTGAGGAAAATGGTGAGGATGAAGAAGATGAGGAGTTGTTGAGTCCTGAAGAAGAAGAGGCTAGGGCTAAAGCTGAACAGGAAGAGGTGCGTAGACAGGCAGCCGAAGCCCAGAGAGCTAGGGCAGAAGAAGAGAAGCTTGCAGACATTGCATCAGACATGGTCCTGCAGTATATGGTCAAGCAAGATGGAAAGAAGTACCAGAACAATAATGCGGCAGAAGACAAACGCTCAGAGGAAGATACCAATGATGATGATGATGATATTGACCCACAAACTATTGACAAGTTGATTGAAATCTCAAGTAAGCTGCACCTTCCTGCAGATGATGTGGTTGATATAATCAGTGATGTGGAGAAGAAGAAGAAGAAAGATGCCCCTGAAAATCTGCAGTGGCAGCGACCTCTTGTACCTCTTCCAGCCCCCATCGCCCCTTCGACGGTCTTAAGAACACCACCCCCCTCAAAACCACCAAAACCCAACACGAATCCATTTAAAGCATGGTTCAAGGACAGAGCCTCTGTTAAGCCTAGTAAGCAAGACTTTTGGATCCAGCAACAGTGGCCCTTTCGGACCTACCCCTCCTACCGGTTCTACCAAAAGCCTTACAGTAGCTACTACCCCATCTACATCCCACCTCCCAAATCTAAACCACGCTACTATGCCAAGCCCTCCTACTCCCTTAATGACATCCTGGGGAATTCACTGGACTATGACTTTGATTACCCCCTCAAACAAAGGTACCGTCCTTGGACACAACCTCGCCCAAGAGCTCCTCCAGCGTTCCGTCGGAACCTCTACTTCCCTAACTACATTTACCCTCATGCCCGGACTTTCCAAGCCGTACCCATGCCCAAACCCCGGTCACCTCTGCGTCGTCGGCCTACCTTCTATTACCCGCCCCCAGCTTCTGTAGTCACTAGACAGGGTAACTATTACAGCCAGTTGGCGCAGCCACAGCGGGACAATGATGAGGAGCTAGAAAACTTCATCAAGAAGGTGTTCCTGAAAGGTCCCCAGATGTTTCAGTGAAGGTGCAGATAAAGGAACGAGAGATGAGAAAGAAAAACAGGACAGCGAGAAAGGGAACAACTGAAAGACTGTTTTTGCCCATACCCATCCATGTTTTGGTTTTATTGACAGAATTACATTAGTTGAGTTAAATTTTACGGTAGTTTAACGGTACTTTCCCCATTCAACAATTTCCTTGAAGACTGTTGCCGTTTTCAATGCCGTTTCTCGCTCCAAGAAACAGCACAGTTTCTGTTCTGATTAGAATGTAACAAGAGATGATACTGAGACTCCTCTTCACATTCATTTCACCTCATCTCCTGCCTTCCTCCCCTGATAAGACTGAGAGACAGTGGGAATGACTTGAGGAAAGGGTGCTTTTGTCTATTATGTGGGGTGCACACAGGGCTCAAATACCCAATTTAAATTCTTTCCATACTCCAAGAAGGCCTTTAAAAAGTACAGAGATCAATGGGAAATCCCTTTGTAAGCCTTACTTTTATGTTTTGATTGTAAAGTTCAGAAACATTTATTTATTTATTTATTTTTAACATGGTCATTTCATTACAAGACAGAAGAACAGCAAAAAATGTTTAAATTGCACCTTTAAAGAATGCATGCACCAAGAGCATGTTTATTCAACTCCGTTAAAAAAACAACTCATGCTGAAATCTTAGAGTCAAAAATCAGTGCCATACTGTTGGAAGTGTTCCGATCTGATTCATCCTACTGAACAAATGTATTGTGTCTTAACTGTATCTAGAAGTATTCTGCTTAAGCATTTAACATGTGTGTGTTCATGTAACGGTAAGAACACATTCAGTCCTGTACATAGAATTAGCCTGACATTTTGTTTCCTTTCAGCGTGTTTTTTAAACCGTTTTTTCTACGCAAAAAGACTGAACGATGGTGTAGGGAGCGCTCATACATTCCGAGTATTTCTAAGAAGAAAAAAACACAACTATTTCATAGGAGATGTTTTAAATACAGTTCTTTATTGCCTTATTGAGACACTCTCGTTCCCTTTTTGAGACAAGCAGCATTTCTGTCATCGTTGGTTTCGCAGGTTCGATCCTGGTCACAGGAATTTTTAGAGATACTCAAATTCGTATACAATAGAGCTACATCACTTTGGTCAGTTCAATAGCAAAAACAGAGGGATGGAGGGATAAGTCACATGAAAATTCCGTCATATAAAATGACTTCCCAACAAGCCGTGTCTATTGATTAATGTCTATGAAATACATGAGTGAGATGTTAGACATTTCCTCTATGTGAACAACTGAACCATCTGCACAAGAAGAGATTTCAGAGTCAATGAAAGTTCTTTCTAAACAGCATTGACAATCTTCTAATTGAAATTGATCCTCTCTCACGCATCCCTTGGAGCTTTTGGTCGATATGTACCCTCGCACAATAGTTCGGAGTCCAGCTGGGGCCAAAATCACAATTCTCACCAAGGTCAGATTTAATACTACTGGACAAAGCCTATAGTACACATGAACAGCATGAGTCCATTGATGATTCATTCTTCTCACTGAGGTCCTGGCACTCAGAGCGAATGGTCACCTTTTAGAGAACTTCTTAGAAGTCACCTTTTCAACTAGTTTGAATAGAAGTTCTTCAACAACTTTTTTTGATTATTTATTTCAATATGAATGTAAAAGAATAATGTTTAATGAATTTAGCACCACATGTTAAAAAAAAAACTGTGGCCCAACCAACCTAATACCCAAAATGTGTGATACCTTATGCAACCATGAGAGTAAGGGAGATGAAAGAGACAGAAGAAGGACAGAGGAGGTGTGTGTGGAGGGGGGACTAGCACTTGACATCCTAATTCTTTTAAGCGATTTTTTAAATCTGGGAAGAGAAGAAAGCTGAGGATAGGAAAATGGACCAAGTGATCTGAAACAGTGGAGAAGACGAGTGTCTGCACGTTTATGTGAACTTGCATCTAAAATGTGTTTCTTCTTTGAAGACATTATGAGCATTCAAAAAAAGTATAAAAAAATGACAAAAGATAAATGACTAGCGTACCATAGGATAAAAAATGTCTTGTATAAGGAAAATCAGCTGTTTGTCATTTCTAGATGTACCTTGTACGTACCGTAATAAACATGCGTTTGCTGGATGTAAATAACCGCATGTTGATGGCTAGTTTTGCTACACAGAGAGAATTAAATAAAATCAACTATTTTTTATTAACATTTGGCTTTTAATTGCGTCTTGGGGACGACATGACTCTGAGGTCTACGTTTCTTCTACACCATGCACAAACTTCACTATCCACACATTTCATTACTGCACACACCTCCTCCATGCAACACTTCTTATATAAACTAACAACATAAAAAAAACAAAAAAAAAACAGACTGATGTGAATATGTGAGTATGAGCATGTTTGGCAAACAGAGCAGTAAATGAAATACTCACCTCTCAAACCATCCAACACAGAGCAAGCGCTTCTACGCTTCTACACTAAAGCACAAAATCAAAATAACAATTCTTCCCAAAGGAGTGCGGAACAGGGTGCGCTCAGGGTCCCTTTGGAAGTAGCCTTCAAAGAGGATCCCGCTAATGGGCTCTGGTGTGGTCATGTTAATACTGCAGGGATTTTCTTATAATAAAGCAATTATCCCAGCAAACTGCTTGAGTCATGGAGCACATCCCTGACAACTTTGCTCTCTGTAATTAGATGCAGGAGTGAGTTTAGGGTTAGCTTTGATATGCTCCCATGCATGACCACACACACACACACACACACACATAAACTACATCACAGGAGCATACGGCAAGGCATACGGCATAAAGACAGGGTTAGAGGAGAGGCTGATTAGCCTGATTTGCTGACAGGGGTCTCTCGAGGGAAGGTGGAGAGATTGGGGGAGGTTAATGTGAAAGGGAAGAGTTAATGAGACACTGGCTACACAGTGCACTACACACTAGAGCTCGCACTAGGACTGCTGGGCAGAATCAAAGACTACCCGTGGGAGATGCAGAGTAGAGACTACAGACCCCCTGCCACCTTGTATAAGACAGTGGGGGCAGAGAAGATGCTTGCTCAACATTCACATTAGCTCATTCAATGTGATCCTATTATATGCTGATTTTTATATTAGCTCTTCTACAAAGTACAATCTTTTTCTTAGTAGTAATGCCATATTAAAAAATGATTCCTTAGGAAAATCTCTATTGACACCTATATATTTAAGTATACACTCTACAGCATTAATCTACAGTGTGTGCAGAATTATTAGGCAAGTTGTATTTGAGAGGATTCTTTTTATTATTGAACAACAACTATGTTCTCAATCAACCCAAAAGACTCATAAATATCAAAATAAACATTTCTGACATTCAAAAACAAAACCTCAAACAAATCAGTGACCAATACAGCCACCTTTCTTTACGATGACACTCAAAAGCCTTCCATCCATAGATTCTGTCAGTGGCTTGATCTGTTTACGATCAACATTGCGTGGAGCAGACACCACAGCCTCCCAGACACTGTTCAGAGAGGTGTACTGTTTTCCCTCCCTGTAGATATCACATTTTATGAGGGACCACAGGTTCTCTATGGGGTTCAGATCAGGTGAACAAGGGGGCCATGTCATCATTTTTTCTTCTTTTAGACCCTTACTGGCCAGCCACGCTGTGAAGAATTTGGATGCATGTGATGGAGCATTGTCCTGCATGAAAATCCTGTTTTTCTTGAACGATACCGACTTCTTTCTGTACCACTGCTTGAAGGTGTCTTCCAGAAACTGGCAGTAGGTCTGGGAGTTGAGCTTTACTCCATCCTCAACCCGAAAAGGTCCCACAAGTTCATCTTTGATGATACCAGCCCATACCAGTACCCCACCTCTACCTTGCTGGTGTGTGAGTCGGAGTGGAGCTCTCTGCCCTTTACTGATCCAGCCTCGGGCCCATCCATCTGGCCCATCAAGAGTCACTCGCATTTCATCAGTCCATAAAACCATAGAAAAATCAGTCTTAAGATATTTCTTGGCCCAGTCTTGACGTTTTATCTTATGTTTCTTGTTCAAAGGTGGTCGTTTTTCAGCCTTCCTTACCTTGGCCATGTCCCTGAGTATCGCACACGTTGTGCTTTTTGATACTCCAGTAACGTTGCAGCTCTGAAATATGGCAAAACTGGTGGCAAATGGCATCTTGGCCGCTTCACGCTTGATTTTCCTCAATTCACTGGCAGTTATTTTGCGCCTTTTTTTTCAACACATTTCTTGCGACCCTGTTGGCTATTTGCCATGAAATGCTTGATTGTTTGGTGATCACGCTTCAAAAGTTTGACAATTTCAAGACCGCTGCATCCCTCTGCAAGACATCTCACAATTTTGGACTTTCCAGAGTCCGTCAAATCTCTCTTCTGACCCATTTTGCCAAAGGAAAGGAAGTTGCCTAATAATTAAGCACACCTTATATAGGGTGTTGATGTCATTAGACCACACCCCTTCTCATTACAGAGATGCACATCACCTGATTTACTTGATTGGTAGTTGGCTTTCAAGCCTATAGAGCTTGGAGTGGGACAACATGTATAAAAAGGATGATGTGATCAAAATACACCATTTGACTAATAATTCTGCACACAGTGTAAAGACTTGTATGACATACACTTCAAAATAAAGGTACTACAAAAGGGTTTTTTGAGCCATTCTGAAATCAAGAATCATAAAAAAAGTTATCCTCTTTTTGTTGGAATAGCAGTCTCTACTGTCTAGTACAGTCTCTTTTGGCTTTCTACTAGACTCTGGAGTACTGCTGTGGGGATCTGGTCGCAGTTAGCGACAAAAGTGTTAGTGAGGTCAGGATGTTGGAAGATCACCACTCCACCTCGTCCCCAACTCCCTAACGTAATAGAAGTATTGGATGAAGCACCATCATTCCAGAGAACACAGTTCCATTGCTCCACAGCTCAGTACTGGGGGACATTATACCCCTCTAGCCCTAGCATTAGTCATGGTGCCGGTAAGTTCATATTTATCTGCTCCAGAGAGTCCTACTCTATTGTTCTCTAAAGGGACTAAATAAGCTGTCTGGGTGCATTTGCACATTTGTGTCAGCAATGGGTGCAATTTAAAGTAGCTGAATGCTTTCATTAGAAGGAGTGTAAAAGCGTAGTACCATGTACAGTTTGCTAATGTGTATGTTGAGCAAGAATCATCCAGTCAATTTATGCATATCCAGTGCTGTGGAAAACCATCGCCCTCTTCCTGACTTTCTCCTTTCTTCCTATTATTGCATCCAAAAGAATGCTCTTTAAAGATTTTTTTATGTCAAAAATGTTATTAATATTTATATTTTATTTTATTCTTTAAATTGAATCTATTTTTTAAAAGAGTAATTGTTCCTTAAAACTAATAACTTTATGTTGCCTGGCCTACAAGCAATAACGGAAACCTACATTCCTATGATTTGATATGAGCCTTTTACAAAGTTGTACAGGAATGTGAGACCATTTTTCCTCATAGACCTGCTTTAATTTACTTGTATGCAAAAGCATGGGCACCCTCGGGCAAACAACACATTATGTCTATATATTTTAATTAAGAAAGAGTAAACCTGGCTTCTGTAGCTAATCAATCATGAAACACAACATTTTCAGAAAATTCTAATGCAATTTTTTTCAAAATGAATAAGTAAATAAATAAATACATAATGTGGCGGGTGCAAAAGTTTGAGCACCTTACTGAGTCAGCGCTTTGTAACACCCCTTTGGGGAAAATCACAACTTGCAAACATGTTTTGTGGCAGTTAAATTCTTGTAGTGTGAATTCTTCCCACTCTTCATGATAGAAACCCTCTAGTTCTGAGATGTTCTTGGGTTGTCTTTCTGCACAGCTTGTTTAAGATATATTCACATTTTTTCCAATGATGTTTAGGTCAGAGGATTGGAGAGCTATTCCAATAGCTTTAGTTTGTGTATGTTCAGGTAGTCCAAGATGGACCTTGAGGTATGTTTCAGATCAATATCCTATTGTAGAAGCCATACTCTTTAACCAGCTTCAACTTTTTAACAAATGGTTTGCCATTTGCATCCAGGATTTGCAGGTATTTTTGTTAAATCCATATTTCCACCCACTAGTGCAACAGTGCCAGTGCCCCAAGCATGATAGGTTTACCCCATGCTTCACAATTGTCTTGTTGTTGATAATCTTACCAGCATATGTGTAGTCATCTCCAAAAGTTGGTCTTCTGGATCTCTTTTTGCCCTCCACAGTATCCTTGAACTTACATTTCTTATACAGAGTAACTGTGGATTACATTTGCTCACTGTGTTGCATTTTATATGTGATTAGCTGTGAGGCTGTGTTACTACTTTTTAATTGAAATGAAACACCAATTGTGTCATTTGGTCAAGGGTGTAGGTTTTCAAGCATACAGTAAATGCCTTTTAAAGGTGGATTTTAGAGGTGGGATGAACAGATGAACAAAGTACCTGCAGACTGCAAAACATCTCTACAGGTTCCCTGTGTTTTGCTACTCCAAAATGCAGAGTTAGCTTTAAGGCTGCTCTGTCCATGGGCCATTATCTCAAAAGGCCTAGAAGTCACTCACATTTACTAATGAGATTCAAGCAATGATGTTTCTTTCGGTTAGCAGCGTTCTCTAGCTTGCTGCTCTCCAGCAGTTGCCCAGACCCATTCTAACTGTGAAGTCATGAACACTGATCTTAACTAAGACCTAAAGTCCACTAGATGTTCTTCTGGACTTCTTGGATGAGTTGCTGCTACACTCTTTTTCTTTTGATCATGAGCCAGTGTGCTTGTTAAAAAACGCTATGGCACCTAAATCACTCTAACTATAAACGTCAGTATGAGTGGGGTACGAATTCAGCAAGGTTGGCTGCATTTAAGCCTTGCTTTGTATAATATAATAAATCTCATTATCATCTCATGAAATATGGTAATTTTGTTGCTTGGGTTGGCTTTTTCATAAGGGTGATTCGCATCTTCGGCTTCTTTGTTCCTTAAATAAATTAAACGAGAATGCAAAATATTTGTTTTATGTTTTAAATGGTTCTCAATCTGTTGACAGATGACAAATGTGTGTTGTGTGATGTATCAGAGCTGGGTATCCAATGCTTTCCTTTGAGCGTGTTGGCTGCCTAGTGATGCTGCATTAGTGGCAGTACGAAAAGAGCTTGTGGCTGACTTTGCAAGTGTTGGAGGAGGCACGTGCTTGTCATGACACTCCTAGTGTCAGTATCATTGCAAGTGATAGGGGAAGTCTGGTGGGTGGTTTAATTGTCTCAGCTAAATTTGGGAGAAAATTGCATTTAAATTACATTTAAAATATTAAATGTATACCAGCAGTTTGTATACCTGTCAGTGCTTTGCACATGTAATGTTTTTTTCTAGTGCTCTGAATAAGAAAGACGCTTGATTCATAGGTTGAAAAGTAGAGTCAGTTGCTAAACGACAGTAAAGGATTACTGTAACTAATAAATATGTGACATTATATGATAACTATTTAAATATGACATTAATGAGTCTGTCATTCCTGCCGGGCTACAAACACACAGTAAACTCTCAAACTGTAAAAGAAAGAAAGAGCAGGACCAAAAGGTGCAAAAGATGTATCAATAGTTTGAGTGACGCAGAGAGACGGAATGCAGAGAACAAGTAAAAACAGAATGGAGGGAAGATGGTAGAGGGAGAACAAAGGAGAACTAATAGAGCTGTCAGATGTAGAGAAATTACAATCAAAGCAAACACAAAAGGTTGCAGAAAGGATACTAAATGAAGCAGTGAAAGGTAGATAATAATAATAATGAAAAAAGAAAGCGAGTAAGAGAGGGAGGGAGAGAGCGAGAGAGAGAGAGAGAGAGAGAGAGAGGGAGGGGGTGGCGAGGTTGATGAGAAGAGCACAGCCCACACGGAGGTGCAGTGATTCATGAGTCACATGGTTGAGGTGTGAGTCATACTCCCTCTACTGCAGAACCCCCATCCTCTAACACATACACACACATATACACTCACACACACACTTTCTTATATTCAGTAACTCAGCCACAGCCTCTGCCTCGAGTCTTTGTCAAATTCAGTAAAGGAGTAGGTGATGGTCCCCATTTCAATACATATTCACAAACACAAACATCTCACAAAGGCTGTAACATCCAATACACTGCTTAATGCACTGATGCACGTCTATGCCTGAAGGTACCCTTCCTTCTTGAAACAAACCTGACATACAGACACAAACGAAAACACATGTACAGTATTTCCCTGCTTCGTATATTCTCAATGTCAAACGGAAACAGAAACATTTTTATTAGTAGGAAAAACTGTTATATACTGAAATTATTTTTAGTTATGACTTTAACCCTTTCACATGATCACTCATGTGAAACATGCCCACCTGTAATGGGCCGCCCAGAGTGAGTTATTTTAGCATGCACACTGCTGCAGTTTTGTAACTTCTGCACCATTTAAGGTGGAACAGCAAATTTCTACATGATGCGCTGTATTTTGTGGGAAGACTAATCAGTGGACGTGTTTGATGCGTCTGTAGAATTGAAGCTGATTGTTGAAGCTGAGAAATTGACTCCTACGAGTGGGACCGTATTTGTGAAAGAGTTAATAAGTCATTTAAGGGCTTTTTACAACAAACCACCTGAGAATGTGCTCTCCACTTATTGGTCTGACCCAGGATCTGAGGCGGGAGTCGGAAGAAGGTTCAGCGTTCCATATATAGCGTATATTTCTGTGAACTTTAACATGAATGATGACAGAGATGCCATTTGTTAATAGTTGTAGTAATGATCTGGGTAATATACCAGGTCAAATGGCTAAACATGAGCTGTTTAACGTACAGGTACAGGTACAGATAATAGCTGGGTCATATCAAGGTCAGGCCATGTAGGACCTGACTGAGACCACATTCACTCAAGGGTTTTGGCATGTTTGTTTTGGTCCACATCTGAGTGCGATTACTGTATTCAGACCTGCCCAAATGAATCGAATTAAGGATTAAAATGAACCTGAATCTGATTTAACCAGACAGTAAATGCAGAAAATGCCCTCAGTCTATTCCTGTTGATGCATTTGTTATGTAAAAGTAACTAATATAAAGAACAGCTGACATGCTTGTTTAATTCAGGTGATCAGGTGAACAATAGATAAACAAAACAAACAAACAAATAAATAAATCCATTATAATACAGAGGTAAGATTTTTATATGTCGGAAGCGATACACAGTGCTATTACAAAATCTGAAAGAAATCGAGAGCCCACTTTGTTGTTGCTATCAAATATTGATCTCTTCCCACATTCTGCGTGACTCAAAACCCATTGCTCCAGGAATAAAAAAAAAAGTGAAAACAACATAATGGATAAACCCACAGAAAGCCCATGTGTGCAGCCTCCAATAAGCTTTCACCAAGTCCATCAGCATCTGGCCCGAGGCAGATTCTTCACTCTATGTGATGGCAATGAGCCACTGAACTGATCTGGCTCAATTCTGTGCTGAAAACACAATTCCACATTCGTGTTTTCTAGACATCTGACATTCACTGCATGGGAAGCATTCTGGAAGAGTGATAAACTGAGTCTCCTGAGAGAAAAACGACAAAACACACTTTGAATCCATGACCTTTTAAAAGGAAAGTTGAGGTTGTCAATGTAATGTGCAAGTGTGTGTGTGTGTGTGTGTGTGTGTGTGTGTGTGTGTGTACGAATATCTGCAAAAGTGTTATCATGACATTCAACAGCAGATGCCGTAGCCAAGCGACAGTCCATACGGATAATATGGGAGGCTGTAAAAACATGGCATTAAAAATTCATAGTGATGACTATGAAGGAGCTAGTACACGTGAGGTGAGAAAGGAGCAGCAGAGGCCATGAGCACTTGGCAGAGTCTCAGTCACCAACGGAGCTAAAATCAGGCCAGATCAGTGCAGATGTGCCTCATGCAGGGGAAAATCAAAGGCAGGTTGGAAGCCCTTTCTGGAAGCTCAAAGGGGTTTGCTTTAACTGATACTTCAGATTTCTTAATAATTCAGCTTTAGTCGTGTTTCCTAGTGGAAACATGGTGTGTATGTGTGAAAGCATGCACTCTTGACAATAAAGGAACCAAAAAGTG
The DNA here is from genome assembly GCF_030463535.1 of Salminus brasiliensis. NCBI lineage: Eukaryota > Metazoa > Chordata > Actinopteri > Characiformes > Bryconidae > Salminus > Salminus brasiliensis. Next base: position 19,851,501 of record NC_132886.1, read on the forward strand.
TTTCTTTCTTTGTAACGATGTCATTCAAGAACCATGTTTAGGTCCCTGAAGAACCTTCTAATAGATTTAACAAAAATGTCAATTTTCACTTAAAATATTTCTTAGGGAGCTGAAGGTGTTTTTCTATAGCTCTACACCCTTAATGACAATTTTACATAGTGTGAAATCCTAAATGAATTCAATAAGCTATTTCTGTTACAACACAGAAAATCATTCAGAATATGCATTCATAATACATACATCTTGACAAGGCAGTTCCAGAATTCTTAATTATTTTTGTTAATGGGCTCTTATTACCTAATTCTATTATAGACAGGTACTGAATCCATTGTTGGTAAGTGAACCAAGTAAGGCACATAAAACTAGTAACTATGTATGCTGTTCAGTTCAATAATCTCTCAAATGAGCTCAGTAACATGGTGAAAGTGAACTGATCAGTGATTTATCAGTCTGCTCATGCTTTAGTAGGACTCATATAAATAATAACTCATATATAAATAATAACTCTATTTTACTCCACAGTGAAACAGGAGGTTCATGAGACTGAGACAAACGTACAGTGCAACTTACACAGCTGATCTCCAAGATTTAGATTAGATTAGTCCAGTATTTAAGCCATTATGCATATAAAAATGCCATAACAATTCTTTACTATGTATTTATCCTAAATAAATTAAATCTATCAAAACATATATGGAGCCAAAAAAACACTTTTATGTACTTGCCTCAGTAAAGTGAGTACTAACTACTCATTGTTGGCCTTTTATAAACTTAAAGTTAAAATGATCCAGTGCTAGCAGTTCCAACATTCCCATCAACAACAAACCTTCATCTCCCACTCATTTTAAATTGCTCACTTGTTCAAAAAGTTGAGTCATTTAAGTTCCTTGGCACCATCCTGTCACAGAACCTCAAGTGGGATGAAAACATCACCTGCATCATCAAGAAGACTCAGCCAAGGCTGTTCATCCCATGGCTGCTAAAGTATTTCAACCTCCCACAAGCAACACTAGTCCAGTACTATAAGGCAGTCATAGTCTACCCTGACCTGTTCTATTACTGCCTAGTTTAGTGATGCCTCTGCTCAAGACAAACTATGATTTATGATCTGCCAAAAAAGACCATGTAGTGTATTTTGCTGTCCTATCCTAGAACTGTGTTTAAACAGTCTGTACATTAAATTTACATAGTAAGCATATGCATATATTTGCAATACCCTTACACATTTGTGGTTGTGTTTTGTTCGTTCTTTTTGTGGATGGACATTATCTTTGTTGAGATCTTTGGGGCTGAGATAAGTTGTGTGTACCCCTACTTTGGAACTGTGTGAAAGCTAACTTTGTGTCTGATTCGTGCCTGATTTGTGACTGTTACAGACATCATTTGGCGCATGACGAACCTTCTCTTTGTTGACTGATTTAACCAATTATCTTGTATTTAGTAATGTTTTTAAGGAATCTCCATTGTTTCAATAGTTTTGCTGTGATGATGCACATCTGAACGATGAATCAACAAGTGTTTTGTTTTAGTGTTTAATGCATTGTTTTTCTAATTTACATATGATTTGCATAAAGGTATAAAGGGGTTGACAAAGTCTGTCTTAGGTGGGGGGAGATGATGCCAAAGATGGCCTTTTTCCTGGTTCTTGTAAACCTGAAAAGGAATTTGTCTATTAAATGTTACAATCTTTATAGTATATAAGCAATCTCTCTTTTAATGTTTTGGGGATATCACAATGCAGAAAATGTGAATGGTTGTGTTTCATAAATGTAAATGCTAATCAACCTAAATTTACCACAGGTATGCTGTAGTAAAATATTCATGTATATAATACATGCTATATATATATATATATAACCTCCATGGTGGTTTCTTAGTATTTCTATGCATGTGTGTTTATTATTTGTATTTTGTATTGTCTATTTATGTATGCACCAGTCTCACCAAGACTACTTCCTTACAATGCAACTGGACAAAAATCACACCTCATCATAATCTGCTTTTTTGCATTTTCTTATTTGAATGGAAGCAGACATATTTTATTTGGTATAAAGTCATTAAAACTGGCATTGCATGAAAAATAAGACCTCTATAAATACTTATCAGTTCAGTGATTAATATATAAATAATTGGTGTCCAAATACCTTGCCATTAGTTCCATACACTCTTGAAAATAAAGCAGCTACACTGGCTTCTTTAAGCGATACCACAGAAGAACCACTTTTTTAAAAAAGGAGCCTGGTCGAATTAATCTCATTAAAATTTTTGGTAAAAGGTCTGTAAGTGATTAGGAATGTTTTGAGGCTCGTTACCCATTTTAAAGTTGTTCACACTCACAGACCTCTTTTACAAAAAATTAAAACGAGATTCATTTGACCAGGCTACATTTTTCCATTTTTTCTTCAACTTTCCCATGTTGGTGAGCCTGTAACACTGCGGCCTCAGCTATCTGTTCTGGGCTGACAGAAGTGGAACCCAGTGTTGTTTTCAGCTGTTGTAGTCCATTGGCCATGTTGTGTATTCTGAGATGCTTTTCTGCTCACCACAATTGTACACAATTGAATTGTTGTCTGAGTTACCATAGCCTTCCTGTAAACTCAAACCATCCTGGCCATGCTCTTATCAACAAGGAGTTTCCATCTGCCGAACTGTGGCTCACAGGATGTTAAAAATCCCAGGAGTCATCCGCAGTCCTAGAAATACTTAAAACCAACAATCATGCCACGCTTCAAATCAGATCACATTTTATATCCATCATCGTGGTTGATGTGAACATTTCTTGTATATGGGCAGGCCCATATTTGCATAATTTGATGCACACTGTGTAAAACAGTATCCAGTATTTTGCAAACTGAAGAATGTTAAGGCAGTCTTAAACAAAGCTGTAGACTAGGCCTGTGCTTGGTGACAGTTGACCAAGTTACCATGGTAGCGGCCTCCAGTAAATGTAAAAACTCATTTGCAGCCGGTTTAAAAGAAGAAAAAAATAATTAATGAGGCTAAACTGGTTGAACCTAGGCCCAGTTTCCCAAAAGTCTCATAGTATTAACATCATCTGAAATGGTAGAGAGAATGTCACTGTGATGCTCGCTTTTTCATCATTTAACTGTGATCTTTGTGCTAAGAGGCTTTTGGGAACCTCAGCCCTGATCAATGCTGCAGGCAGATACCATATCTACAAATGGCCATTAATGATACAGTAAACATTTTAAGATACTGTCAGTACTCTTTTGTAAGTAATTGTTAGACAGTTCCTAACTCTGAAGTGTCCTTGAGAACAAACCCAGTCAGAGCATGTGCACTGGAACTTCATCCTTGTCAAATAACAGGTGAAGCAAAGGAAAAAAATAAATAAATACCCTCCTCCTCAGGCCGGCAATTTATCTAAAAATTGCTTGCTGACTGTATTAACATGAAAAAAGTGGCAGTGATTAATGTGGAGGAAAGAGCAACAGCACTCTGTGAACTGGCATGGTGAAATAGAGGTCCAGCCCCTTACATGGAAGGTAATCTACTATTTTGTGGGCAGGCCAACTCAGCTCTAGCAACCTAGCACAGCCTAGCAGTAGGCAATGGTAATGTCATTTCCGTCCCTACGAGGTAGCTACAAGCCACTTGTAGTGCATACAAGCCACTACAAGCGGTCGCTAGCCTAATCTACCAATTATATCCTAGTTAGTGATTGGAGCTGCAAAATGGAAAGGTATCACAGCTTTGTCCAACAAGGTTTGTATACTTAAGCATGTGTTCCATTAATGATTTAAATCATCACTAAGGCTCATTTATACAAAAATTAGGTGTCCGTTTTAAATGATTCAACTGTCCTTGCCCACATACTTTAGGGTGTCCTTTACACTGGCATGGATGATAAGCAATATATCCACTAGAGGGCAGTTCAGAGACAAAAGTTCGGCAACAAGCAACGGTGGAGGAAGTCGTGATAATGTACTTGCTACAAAAAAGACAAAAGTGGCACCGGTGTTAGCAGTCAAAAAAATAAAAAATAAAATAAACAGTGTAAAGGTTCTTCTCTGCTAGAGTTTCTTCTTCGCCGTGTCCATATGGAAGTGGCCGTATTTGGCCTGAACTATTGGCTGCACTGACCCCTCGATTTCCATTGGTACTGCTCTGTTTCGTCTGTATCCGTAAGGTTTTTAGAAAACATGCTGAAATACGAACTAATTAAACATGTACAGACAGAAAGCTCCATCAATATGTGTACCCGTATTTAACATTGAGCATTTGGTATTTCTTGCTGCTGGTCTCCCCCTACAGTAAGGACATTTAATTTGTGCTTTGAGCTCCCTCAAAAGAACGCATTTTACACACACATTTTTGGACAAGCTGAGAGATGCAGAACCAACAATAGAGGAGGTATTCTGCCTATTACAGGTAAGTGGAGCTTCAACATGACTCTGAGGCTGTAATGTTAAGGTAAAAATACATACATAATGTTGCTTTTAATGACCTGGGGACATTTGACACTTAAGGTGAGCACTGTCTTCTGGGACCAATTCCAAAAAACAATGCCAGAACTCAGAAGCAAAAGAAAAATTCAGAAGCAAATTAACATCCCAAAGATAATACTAAAGCCTTGTGTGTGTTACATAAGTCCTGAGAGCTCAATTGTCCTCACTTAAAAACAAGCGATTTACACACACTTTTAGTGACCTATAAGCAGTGACCTACTAAGTGCACACTAACTAAAAGTCAACGCCACTTTTCTGTTGGTGGATGTCATGTTCAAAACGAATACTGCTCTGATCTGATGTCCTTGGTAAAGGGAATTGCAAAAAATGTATGTGACTCAGCTGTGCCAAATAAGATGACATCTATCTGTACGCCCACAGATTATTAACGAGAATCCTCTGAGAGTGCATTACCACCAAGGGTTTAATACAGTTTGCGCTGCAGTGACAGAAGCGAGCCTTTGCATTATTATTTGAGGCGACTATGTGGAACTGCTTGTCTTTTTGGATGGGAATGCTAAGATGGCACCTTTCTTTAATCTGTGACGTCATTACTGCTTCATGAATGCTTTGCATGGTGAATCACTTAAAGAGCTCTTCAGAGGAGTAAGGAAATGCAGAATTACTTATAAGAGCTACCAAAATGTCGGTTAATGGGGTTAGCACTAATCTTCAGAGATAAGCTTTACAGGTCTTTCCATAATACTTATACCCACATTGTGTTAACATGTTGTTTTTGACATATAGTTTCTGAAAGGTTCCTTGTTTATCTTTGTTCTTCCAGTGAAAGATTTAGAAAACCTAGAAAAAGTTATCAACTGGCCTTTTACAAAAAAAAAATTATATATATATAAAGCAGGGCTGAAACTGTCCCTGTCTGAGCCCTGATACATGGGTCACAGGACTACAAACAGATAAGAGCTTAGAAAAAGAAAACAGAGTTCCAGGTGAAGGATGAAATATAATGGACTGCGCTCAGACATTCAACTGCGATTACGTTTAGATGGATGGAGGGCAAAATCACATCACAGGTCAGATATTTCAAAATTTGAGTGCTGATAACAGGAAAGGCCGAAGAAAGACGTTGCTGTTTCCATGTATTTTTAGCAAAGCAAACCAGAAAAAATAAAGGTAACCTATCATGTCAGGAGCGATTAGATGTTCCTGTCTTTGTAAAGTGCTTTTAACAAAGCTTGCCTTCTTTCCATAGCGCATCCTGGCACCATCTCTCCCCCATGAAAATGATGCACCCAGCTGTCCATGAGATGCAAAGAAAAATGTTTTAATGATCACGTGCCTATTGTACGTGCCATCAGCTATGGACAGGGGTCACTCCGATTGGGACCCTGCAGCTACACAGCAAAATGAGCTATGGTGTGTTCTGACACCTTTCTCTCATAGACAACGTTTTTGCTTAGGCTACAGCAGCTTTTCTATGCAGTCGAACCAGGTGGGCCTTTGCTTCCCATTGCTGGTTCAGATAAACATGAACTTATTGGCACCATGTCTGATGCCAGACAGGGGCTAGATGGGTATGAAGCCCCCCCCATGATGGTGCTCCATCTAATACTTTTTGGATGAGTTGGGGAGCTGAGTGTGAGGTGGGATGGTGATCATTCAACATTAATCCAACATCCAGACCTCGCTACTGTTCTTGTCACTGAATTGCTGAAGGACCTGCGGAGAAGAATGGTAAAAAATCCCCAAATTCAGGTGTGCAAACCTTGAGGCATCATACCCCAGAGGACTTGCAAAGGTGATTCTACTAAGCACTGAGTAAAGAGCCTGAATACCTATCAGTGCACTATTTAGTTTTTTCTGCAGAATGATGGAGGAAAACATATTTCTTTTATTTTAACATAAGGCATCCACATTAAACTTGAAAAAGTGAAAATGTCTGAAGACTTTCTCAATGCATTGCAAATAATAATATAGCAGTTGTGGACCTTGGTTTCCCATTGTGTTCCGTAATCTTTGGAAGCTTTGTTCAAAGCTAACCACAGTCCATGTATTGTCCTTATGAACATATGCACCAAACTGTGACATACATACCATGATGACTTGGTACGGACACACATATTATTATCCCTTATTTATGGGTATAGTTATACCTCTAATGGATACAGTAGTTACATACAAATTTGTTATGTCTGTATGAGGGGGAGACAGACAATGAGAGAGATAATAAAATATAATAAAAAAGGCAGAGGTTCACAGAACAAGTCAACATACCTAAAGTTTACACTTCCTCCAAATCTCCAATAAGTGTGAATATAAAACACACAAGAGTGTTGAGGATCATGTAAAACTGCCTCCTCCCTCATTCTTTGTCTTTCTTGTCGAGGTGATGCAGTCAGTTTCACTGCACCACTGTGACAAAAGAGCGGTGACTCATCCACTTACATGCTCCATCTCTCCCTCTCTCGCTTGCTCTCTCTCCCTCTCTCTCTCTCCCTCTCCTTCCCATTTTCTCTGTCGTTAGCTCTCGCTCTGTATGTGTGCGTCCATCTCTGTTCCACACATGCAAACAAAAGCATTTCCCTGTAGTGTATCGGTCATCATTCTATGAAGATGCAAATAATATTCCATCAGTACAAACAGTTCTAGGACGTGTCAGATAATTTGACAATAGCAATAACAACAAAAAGAAAACGCAGGAGGAAAAAAAATTGATTCATACAGATCCAAATGTACAATGAAATTGGGTTTTTATTTCATTATAAAATTACATTCACACACAATCTGATTCAATTACCTGACAGCTATTTGACAGGTAGACATGCCCTCATGCTGAGTTACTTAATTGAGCCATTCTGCGTTAAATCACCTGAACAAACACCGGTTCAGCACCTGGCAAAGATCATAGAGCCAGTGCATCACATGATACATATGAAGACATCCAAGCTGCTGTTTGAGCATGTTGTTTATATATATATATATATATATATATATATATATATATATATATATATATATATATATATATATATATATATATATATATATATATATCACTGTCTTTAAATAAAAGTTGAGATTTGAAGAAACCTCGGTTAATTTAATTTAAATAAATGGTAACTGGAGTGTTGCATTTCTGCACCAAGCTCTCTCTCCAAAGCCCTGCATGACTAACTACACAAATGGAACAAAAAGGTTCTTATCCTGTTTAGTAACAGCAGGCTCTATGGTTGTACTGTTAAAACTTTGCAATTAAGAAACTTCACTGCAAGGTTGTTATGGATTCATTTGAGCTATATAACACTGACAGAGCTAAGACAAGGCCCTATCTGTAATTACGACATTCTAAACCAGCTGAAAGAAACCTCTGAACATCTGTGCGCTCCTCTCTGCATTCAATTAACCTCCTCACCACCAGGGTTCAGAGAGCACCTACAGAATTCATGTACCTTCTCACAACGATCTAGCACCAAAACGCAGGACAGGTGGCTCAGAGCAATTCGACCCAGAATGACTCAACATTTCAATGTTAAAAGAAAGGAAAAACAAACAAACAAAAAACTAAACAAAACACACAACTCTTCTTAAAACATTCTTTTAATTCACATGACACAGTAGAAAGCTTTTTTTGTGTGTTACTTTTCACCCAAACTACGTCACACTCGATGTCATAGCCCTCTTGCTTTGTGTTTCAAGGAGTTATTCAAATATTATTCCCTTTTTATTCCTCAACTACACGTTTACAGTCAGAAACATCTCTTTGGAAAGCAGGAAGTAGACAGGGACAAAAGAGGAAGTGGGGAGGGGGCTCAGCGCTATTTAGTGGATTGGAGTTTTTTGTGCCTTTGTTTTATATTAAGACACACATTAAGAGACTTTTCAGATGTGGTTCATAGAATTAGAATAGATTGAATAGACCATATGCAACAGCGTAGCCAATATTCTATCAAGTTAAATGCCTATTCAACATTCCTCTTTAATTTCATAGGTCGGGAACGCACATCATGCTTCATTTTAAAATCTGGCTTATTTGAAAACTGCTTTAACGGTAAACTGCACTAGCCAAAAGTTGAGAGCACAGGTAGTCCTCCCACTCACTAGAAACAAACACACAAACAAAATGTACACAGATTTACTGTGTGGTCCCTTCTAGGGCTGCACGATATATTGCTGTATAATAGATCACAGCATATAGCAATATTGGTCTTTGCAATACTGATATTGCAAACTGCGATATGCAAATGAGCTCATTGCAATTTACTGTTTGTAAATTGTGAACGTCCTTGGATCTCAGAGACAACGACTGTGTGATTTCATGGATAAAAGACTTTAAACATAAATAACTGTAATCAAAATATTACAGACCAGTCTTTAACCTTGGTTATACCGAGGGTTTCTGGTTTACTGTGTCTATAAAATATTGCAGTTTGTAGTAACATGATATTCAGTCCATATTGTGCAGCCCTAGTCTCTACACTGCAAAAGCAAGCAGTTCAAGCTTGACAATTCTTCCACCTAAAACTCTGCGTCACATTTAAAAATAGACATGCATGAATGAATGGTCATTGTCAATCCTTCCTGAGCAGCAAAAATATAATCAAAATGTTTATCAATACATTAATTTGAGATTGCAGGTACAGATAACAATCATACAGGCCAAAAGCAACCAAGCTGTTCATATGGTAAAGCTCAATGAACTTTTAGCTCCTTTCAACCTTTCAAATAAATGGCTCTGTGTCAAGTTTCACAAGGTCCAACCTGCAATAATCTTTGTATAACGTGTCTCACGAAAGAAGGAATTCTAGCTAGACACATCTTAAGAGTATGAAGACAATTTGGGAACTGGAGGGGAAAAGGAAAAACAAAAAAAAAAGTACAATCACATGCTGAACTCAGTAGTATCAAAGTTGTCTACAGTCTTCCATTCATCCATCCATCTGTCCTCTCATTTTTTTAAACCCTCCCTCCCCAAACCCACTTCAATAAAGCCCATCTCTTCACCATGTGTAGCAGTAGTACCTAAAGATGTCCTTTCTAAGGTGGAATGGATTTTATGCCAGGCCCATCTCCTCCAATACACTCCTAGGAGACTCGTCCTCCTGAGAAGAGCAAACAGAAAAAAGCAGTCAGAACTAAACAATGGTTGCACTATGGATTTGGGCTGGAGAGTGTTAGATCAAATGATAATATTAGCAGATGTTGACCCACAGATATTTTGGCATCTGCAAACCCCCCTGACTATACAGCACTGAGAATTAGCAGCTCTAAGCACCTTTTTTGACATGAGTGAAACATGTACTATCAGGAATTCACTAGTCTGACTCCTGGTTAAGTTGCTGGTTACCAGTATATTTCATTAGTTTCTTATTGTACAGTGTATGTCAGCTAAATATGAAACCATTGGCTGAACTAGTAAATTGAAACATAAAACACCTTGGATGAAATAAAATCATGCAAAATTGATCAAAACCTAGCCTTTAGATTGAAACAGCCCGTAATAAATCACAAACAAATGGTTGGACGAGAAATACAAGGAGGCTCAGAGTGGCTCAGCGGTCTAATGCACTATCACTATGGTTTGGGGGTTGTGAGTTTGAATCCCAAGCCATGTCACTTTACCATCGACAGCTGGAGTCTAAAAGTGCACAATTGGCCACGCTCCTAACCACTCTTAAGCAATGTCTTTCAGTAACAAAAAAAAAAAACATCTTCTGTTTAGCATTTAGAATTTAACATACTGATATCATATCAGCTTGTAAAGCATCATTCAACACATTTTTATTGATCACTTAAAATAACGCTGACATTATCTGTGGTCAGATCCTGGAAATATTTAATCACAGTCTAATAATAACACCATATGATCATCTGAAAGGATGAAAAAAAAAGGATTTTAAATACTGTCTTAAATACATTTTCACAAAAACCCACACCTCTTGAAGCAGATCAGCCTGTTCAATGGCCTTGAGCACACTCTTTTTGGAAGTGTCCTGGATTTCTCCCCCCATCAGAAATTCATCCAAGATAAAGTAAGCCTTCTCAAAATTAAAAATGATGTCAAGCTCGCACACCTGGATGGGTCAGACACAGATAAGGCAGACAAAGGGAACATTAAAAACTAATCACAAAATACCACAAGATCTTAAACCATTCTAAATAGCTTTACATCTAGCACAAACATACACAGTACTAATGAATATTAATATACCAGACCACAACAGCCAAAATAAATCAGTATGAAGAAGTTAAGAATGTAGCTTTGACATTTACTAATGATGTGAAAAAACATGCTGGGATCAACGAAATGAAGAAGAAATGGCAGCGAGAGGACAAAAGCAAGAACCAGCTCACACATCGATATGAAGGGCTGGGAGAAAAGGCAGAGGCAAAAAAGATGGATACAGGAAGAAAAAAATTAAGTAAACGGAGAACAGAAAGGACATTGCTGTAGGGGATACAAGAATAGAGAAAGATAGAGGAAGAGAAACAGAGGAAAGGAGAAAAAGAGAAAGAAAACGGACCAAAGAGGTAAAATTGAAGAATGACTCACACTGCCAAAGTACTTATCCAGCAGCTCCACAAAGCGATGGATGACCTCGAGGGTAATCAGCTCGTTGTCCTGCTCCTCAACCGCACAGCAGAAATACAGACTGGCGTACCTGCGCACACGAACATATACATACACACACACACATATATGCAGGCATATATACATGAGAACAAATTTGGCAAAATATAACATGCCATTATTATATATTCATACACGCACTAATGTAGAAGCACATAAAACAGCAGTATGCAGGGTGTTACTCAACTACTTTCTTCAAATTGAGAAATTCTGATTACTTTAAATGTATTTATGTTTAGGTGCATTTGTTCTAACATGATCTGGTCTGGTCTTGGTCTATTCTGGTCTACTCTGCCAGAGTTTACAGTGTACAGAGCAGCTTCAGGGTTTAAGCCATGGAGAAAACCAAAAACAGAAGCGATACATTTGATATATATCTATCACACACACACACACACACACATATACATACATATATATATATATATATACATACATATATATATATATATATATATATATATATATATATATATATATCAGTAATACACAATTTCAACTGGGGTAAGTTTAATTGAGTTCAGTTAAAGCACAATTAGTTTGAACCACTGTACTTTAAAGTGTATGACTTGTTCACATATGTGGCTTTGTTCACTTTACTGTGAGAGCCCCCTGGTGGCCAGAATTCACACAGACATATGCAAATACTCCTACATCATTTCTACCAAGTGAAACATCATGCAGCCTTTGTCTGGTGGCAGTGCAAATGGCCAGTGATAAAGAGAAATGTGAATGTGTACTTCATAACCTTTAGTCACAGTTATTGCCTTCAACAAGCATGCTGTAATTTTATATTAATCATTTCTCAAATTATCACAGTTCATTAAAACAAGTGAAGACATGCTGTCTAAACTTTTAATCAATACCACACTTCTTTAGTAAACTTAAGAGGAGATGTTCGATTATAACTTGAAATTGATGAAGTGATCGGTGTGTGTACAGTTTTTGTTTAGGAAACCAAATTAATTGTTTCAATTTTTTCCACGTTTGTCATCGAAACAAATAAAAATCTCAAACATCTCCATAAAGAACGCAATGTATTGAAAATACTTATTCAACTGTGTAATTACCTAATGTAATTACATTTGAACAGTACATCAGTGCAAAAGCAGTAACCCTGGACTTCTAAAGGTTAAAGACTAGCAGGGAGGATTATAAATGTGCGCATGTTTTGATGTGATAAGTGATTCCACACTGCCGCACTGGCACGCAGAATAAGTCATCACTGACAGCAATCTGATGTGCCAACTTCTGACATCTAAGGTCAACTCCAGTCACAGAGCCTGGCAGCAGTTTACACAGTGCAAACAGCTACACACTGAAAGCTTACTGTTTACACAGAGCGTCAGTGAGAGTGCATATTAGAAAAAGCATGAGAACATGTCAAGAATATCTTTGTGACTTCCTGCACGTACACAACCTACATTCACCAGTTACCACAATCTGCCAACCTTTTACAGAATTTAAACTATTAACCAGTGACTTTCCTTATTAAAACTGTTTGCATGTATGATGGTAATAAACGTGGGCAGCTAGCTTACAATCACATGAGCATGCTTACAAAGCACCTATTCAAGACACTCCTTGAAAGAACCTTGACATTTACCATTTTAAGCTTGTAACAAGTAAAAATTGGTGAAAGTTGCAAATTACTTCTATGTTTGGAACAAACAGCGCAAAATTGTATGTTAGTGTATATATTATTCTGTGTTTTATTGTGTATTTATTGTGTATTACTTACTGCAAAAGACCATGACAATATGACATGACAATAAAAGTGATTTGTTTTAAAAATGTTAGATACACCCCTTTATAAACAAAAGTATTTGGACACCTGAGTGTTACTGAGGTCAGGACATTGGAGTGTCACCTCTTCAACTCCCCAAATCATCCCAAATGTACTGAATGGAGCAACTGTGTTCTCTCATTCCAGAGACCCTTGCTTAATGATGGGGGTCTTTATATTTCTTTAGCCCATGTCTAGTATCAGGCATGGTGCTAATAGCTTCATAATTATCTGCTCCAGAGAGTCCTATTCTATGGGCAACACTTATCTACAGGGACTAGACAAGCTGTGTGTGTGCATTTGCACAGCTATGTCAGCAATGAGTGCAACGGAAAGTAGCTGGATGCATTCATTTGAAGGGATGTCCTTATACATTTGCACATATAGTGTTACTCACAAACACAGGGACATGGTTGTGTTTGGATTGTGTTGTTTTTAATCAGTGCACTTCAAATGCAACTGGTGAGTGGTAGGACAGATACACTGCAGCTTTAACTCTATTTGTCTGCTTTATTTGTTTGATTTAGCTCACAAAGTGTTTATTCACATGTATTTTAAACAATGTAAACACAAGAAAAAAAAAGTGGAATGACTGCAATAAGCTTCAGTGCTTTGGGTGAGCTGATGTGCTTAAATCAACTACAGATTCGTCATCTCACCTCTTATACACTATCTTTAGGTCCCTCCACTCCAGGAAGCTGCACATTTTAGGTTTCCTGGCCAGAACCACTTGCATGAGCTCCCGCACCATCTTCTTCTTGTCGCGCTCTGCTGTCGCTGTGTACCATTTCTGCAGCCGCAGCTTCCCCTGCCGGCTAAACAGCAGCATAAAACGCATCTACGCACACACACACCCACACACAGACACATACAGAAGGAAAAGACAGAGAGACAGAGAAACAAATAGGACAGAGAGTTCATTAAAATCTTTTAAACAGATCTCAAAATCTCCAGGTCCCTGTAGAGAGCCCATCACAAATCTTGCCACATGAAGGCTCTTCAAACTTTTTGTACATGTTAATGATAACTGGATTAACTGAGAGAACTGCAAATGTCCATTTGCCAAAAATCAGCTATTTTGATTACAGAGATGTCCTTTAACTCAGGACCACGGCTAGTTCATGTAGGGTGAACATGTTAGGAGGAATTAGTCTAGGAAGCATAAATCCATTATGCTGTACACTGACCACAAAATTTGCCAGCTAAGAATATTACAAACAGCTTCTCGACCTCCACTGCCACATTTCAACATCATTCATCACTTAGCATTTCAAAATTGGAGCACGTGCAGGGCTTATACATTTCACGTTTGTTAAATATTTAAGAATGGAGTTGTAGAGCACTACATTGCTCCCTGCGGCCCTGGCCTATATACACAATTCTTCATTGAGCTCACTCCATCCTGTCTCTTAGCTTAATACAGCTAATACTCCAGCCTGCAACTCTGTGCCTGCTGCACACATTGGAAGGGCAGTGACAGGAAATTATTAACTATTAGGACGAATGCTATCACAAACACGGCTGCTACACACAGAAGAGACAACACATTTCAGGCTAGTGTCAAAGCAGACAGTGGGCAGTAAAATTAATTTGATTAAGTGTGACTACAATATACATTTTAGAATATGTATTCAAATGTAAGTACAGTATAGCAGTAGACATGCACTGTAAAATGACATTTTGTAAATGAATGTTTTGGCACCCTTAGTTCATGTGCTGTGTCCGGACTAGTTCCAGCATATTTCTGTGCAAATTAACATGGGACACTGGCAGAAATAGCATTTGTTCCGAGCTGTAGTAATTTATCTGGGCCACATACCAGGTTAACACCTGGCTGTGGGAGCCGTTTAGCTCAAACTTGAGCAGTACACCTGATAGTTGGGTTGGGTCGAGATCAGATCATGTTATCACCACAGAAGATCTGCTCCAGAGTTTGTTTGAGACAAGACTGAGACCACCTCTTCTCAAGCTTCTCTATACGGTTGTTTTGGTCCGAATCCGTGTGCAATTCCTGTACTCACACCGCACCAGGTGTGAAAACGCCACAAATTGTAGATTTGACTAAACTTCAAATGAAACACTGACAGAATTAAACTCACCAATTACTGCCCTGTTAACTTAATAACAGATTTGTTAGAAAGCTAGATTAATTACTTATTATTAAGATACAAATGTAAATTATAAATATGAAAACAGATATAGTTGTATGCAAACATTTGGACATCTCTGATCAAAATACAGTTTTTGTTTATTTTTAAGTGACAAAATATGCATTTTCCTGTGTGGGGCCAAACTGCGATGCTAGACGACTGGGTCAGAGCATCCCCAAAACATCACTCAGGTGTTTTGTGGGGTGTCCCTGGAATGCAGTGGTCAGTACCTACCAACCGGCAACACTGTCATGGGTGCAATCTTTTGAGACCCCAACTCACAACTTACAAGCCAGTAAGGATCTGGTGCCAGATATCAAAGGATGCCTTCAGAGGTCTTGTGGAGTCTTTAAAGTGGTCATAGAGTCAAGCTTTAAAGAGGTCAGAGCTGTTTTGGCAGAATGAGTTTGACCTACATAATATTACACAGGTACTTTCAATCTTATAGCTGAATAGTGTACATAATGCTATGTACATACTTGATATTGCTGAAAATTAACAAAACAACATGCTTTTATGCCTTCAGTCTAGTAGGTCAAATATCAAACTACTATCAGACATTGAGGACCATGATATTTTATTTAAATGCGGTAAAACAAATACAATACAATCAAACTGCTCAGAATGGTTTAAAGTTAATCCCCACTTTTTAAAAATATGAGTATATGACTTGGTCTGGATGTGCAGTTGATGTAGGGAAAAATAAACATCGCAGACAAAAGAGTCAGTGACCTACAATGTATGGCCTTCAAGGCCCAGGAGCCACAATATATGGATTGTCCTTTTTAGTCACCAGATCTTATCACGAAGTGTTTTAACATGGAAACAGACTGATGCATCACTAAAGATTCCCCAATCCAATAAATAAGTTGACTTATTGGCACCAAATGTACCCAGTATCACACTGGGTACATGCCGATATAGGAAATGTGATCTAATCTGATTTTACTGTGCGTCCCTAGCCTGGTATGATGAGGCGTGTGAGAGAAAGATTAATTGAGGCCATGGACAAAAATAGAGTCCTCCTAAGAGGGAACGGCTACCTTCTGCTCATCTGTGTCAGATCAGACAAAAAAAAAATGTACTTGCTCTTATTTTACATTTATATTTAGCAGCCTTTTTTAAGCAACACGTCAGCTATAAAAAGACACACACACAGACACAGACAAATCACAACTAGGAAAGCCTAGTGAAATTGATATAGGGAGTATAATTTGGTTGAAAGTTGATTGTGATCACTCTTTCCTAACGAAAGTTAGTCTCAAAATAACATGCAAAAGCGGAACATCGGCTTCACATCTGCCGGGCAGCTACTGTTAATACACCAAACACAGAATCTACAGTACAAACAGAGCCAGACACAACTAATCTAGTCATTTTACTTACAGAGGTGAACGTTCTCTGCTGTTTTTGTATGTCTATGTTCACAAAAAGAGGAAGAGAAAACTTAGAATGTAGCAAAAGATACAGTCTATAATAATCAAAGCTGACTGAATAGTGAGGGTTACACAGCACACACGGTTATTGTCACCACAATGATGCCGTTGCTGGGGCCTGAATAGTATTTACCCATATATAACCACAGGTTTGAGGGGGGAATAAGAGCTTCTTAACTTGTGACAGAAATTCATCCTGCAAAGGAACACAAATAGCTCACACAGACACCATTTAAACCTTATCTTTTTGAACAACACTTTCCTGCCGGTGAAATTTGTAAAACACAGGAAGTCCATCCATTACTTTGCTCTGCCCTATGAAACAATAACACTCTAAAATAGTGTGGTCTGGAAATTTAGATATCTATAGGTCTAGATGCCAAATGTGGAATATATATTAATATAATCATTTACATGATGTCTAATGACAGATTTTTCAAAGGTTGTATTCGCATTTGGTAGCGTATAATCCCATCATTGTATCCCATAACATTTGGTGGGTAATTCAGGACATCTAGAAAGCCTGCACCTCCTTCTCAAAAGTGCAGACCACAAAATCCAGTAGTAACTGCTATTAACGTCCCAGACGTGATTCTTACACTTGAAGTAACTTGATTCTTGTTGAAACCACTTTCATGGAAGTCTTCACAAGTAGTTGTGAAACAGGAATACAAAATACTGTAATAATGAATATACACTCAATGTTATTTCTTACTTTTCAGTATAAGCTGCGAGTGAACCACGTCTGATGTATCAAGCGAGTGTACAACGTCTGTCTATCTAGTCTGTGAACATCGCGAGGAAACGCAGGTGTTCAGAGCACACGTTTATTTAGCTAGAAAACAGATAGTGGAAACTTATCACTATCAGTTTTGCAATTAATATTCATTTAATAGCTGCTCTTCTTTTCTGAATGGCGCAGGGTTAGTGCACTGTAGCTGCTGTAAAGCAGATCTGACAGACCACGATACTACAGCAGTAAATAGCAGCTAATACAGCTAGCTAACGCTTGTGTCTCTGGACTTTCAGAGCTACACAGGTAAACCAAGACGTTTCCGGTCTTATGTTCATGAATATCTAATGAGCACACAGAAAGTGCATAACTTTTAAAGTACTTCATATTTATGACATATCGACAATAAAAAAAAAGTTTGTAATAGAAACAGACTATCCTATATAAAGTTAGGTAGTGTTAGCTAGCTAACTACACGAGTTCTTCTTCTGCTAGCTAGCTGACTGGCTGGCTGACTGGCTGGCTGGCTAAGACTTCCTAGGTTCGGAGATATCCACACATACAACATCGACACATTCGACACACATCTCTCACACACACTGGACCCCAGCCCATTTAGCTGGCTTTAAGACTCAATATACCGCTACAAAAATAATTGACGGTGCCAGAAAGCTGTGCAGCTTCAGCATGACAACCATGGCTAGATTTTGCCAGGGTTTATGTGCTATCTAGAACCTAAACTAGCTAGCGAACTAGCTAGCTGATTTTCTTCCTTTAGCTCAACAGCTAACGTTAGCTGGCTGGCAAAGTCTTGGTTGGTGGCAACCCTCGAGTTTTAACTTACCATTTTCTTGCCTTCTCCAGAGCGCCCTAGCGATCGCAATATATTACCAGACCCTTTTCATCAGAAAGGCGAAAGCACTACTGATTCATGTCTGTTTCAGACTTCGTAGTTCGGTGGGTTTGATAGACCCACTGAGGGAGACTGGCTGGAGAGGAATCAGGTAGTTTAGCGTCATCGCCCACAGCGAACATGCGCATTGCGCATTACTGGCTTAAGGTGTCAAACAGCTACAAAGACTCTTTTCTGGGATAAATTCTAGTGACGACTCCGTAAAGTGGGGAGTAATGTCGCTTCATGTGTGTTTAGAGTGGGTTCAGCTCCTCAGTCAGGGTCAGGATACAGGTTACTGATGTTGTTTATTGTGTTAATCGTCGTCTTTGTGGTCGCCGGTTACTGTGTGGAGTGGACGAGGTGTTCGGATTTCGTTGCCATGACAAAGCCGAAGGCTGATTCAGGTTACCATAGTAACCGAGCTAGGATTCGGCAGGTTTTACATTACATGTAGCTATAGGACAGTGAAGGGACCTCCGACATGCGAAATGTTGAAATACATAGAGGACAATTCCGTTCCTGTAGTAAAATGTTTACAGTGCATTTTAACAATACGTGTATCCCAAAAGAGGCTCATCGTTACCCACGTCAGAATTTATTCATTTATTCTTTCTCGCTTCCTCTCTCTCTCTCTCTCTGCAGTGATATAAATCTGCAGACACCAGGTGTCGCCAATTGCAAATGAACTTCCTACCTACAAAGGCACTAAGCAAAGACTTATTGAATCATAAAATATGTTTATTATATACATATCATGTGCAAATAGATCATCTTCATGTCAATAAAAAAACTTCAGTATAAATATACAAAAATAGATATACAGCTTCAAACATACAAATAACACTTAATATAATATGAAAAATAAACACCAAAATGTCAAAATATTGCCCATCAATATTAATACATCCCGTCACTGCACTGGTTGTTTTAAATAGTTCAAGTTCATTTAACAGGGATTATGGCTTTTTAAAAGCATTCCAAATCCATATGCATTGAAATGCATCCTTAATCCCAAATCATTGTGACATTTGCTGGCTTTTAAGCTGCATTTCCTTCATCTTTATCTGCATTTTTAAATAGTGTGTGATTGCCTCCACCACGCATTACTGTTTGTACATTTCTTACTGATTTCATTTGATATCCAGTAATCATAATTACTCTCCAGTCTCCACTTAACTTCAGGCAAGCTTCTGCATATTGATACATTTGCTTTGAGGGTCAGGTTCCAAAGTACACTTTAGTATCTTCAGTGTCTTCTTTATCTTGTCCCCAAACGTGTAACCTCAGTAGTAAGTTGGTTGACAGTAGATACGGTCAATGTCTGTGTAACGCTCTTAGTCTGTGCTTTCAGTTTGAATTCTGACGAAGCACTGTGATCGCTAGTGATTTTGAGGTTGGTTGACTTGACCCATGAAGAGCACAGAGCCTGTGGAGTTAAACAGAGACGTGTTGCTGTTTAATAGTGGTTAGATTATCAGTATTAGTGAGCTGTCAACTGTCAAACTTATCAAACTCAGAACTGAACTGATAGTAGGACTGACCTGTTGGCTTGTGTTGGATGAGGAAAAGGAATGGACGGTCCAAAGTGTGTTCCTCTACAGCCATGCGAGAGTAGATGATGGCAGCTGTAGAAATACAAAAAAGGTACAAATGTGTGATCTTTCCCAGATCTTATACGGAGAAGAGCAGTGTATATATGGTAATTGGGAATTGTTTGTACCTGTGGCAGCAGAGCCTTTGGTGCCATCTTCATTCACTTCAACCTTAACTCTCTGTAGAACGTCAGATACGCACAATGGTTCTTCAGCTAAGGAAGAGAAAGAGTGCATAATAAATATATTGGATATATAAAGAATATTTATATACACACACACACAAACAGTTTTAACCCAGTCAGGATATGTTATCATGAATTTAGTTGCCTTGAATTGAGGATTCTTTAAAAATCTCAACTGAAACCACTCTCCACAACCCAAAGTTCACAACCCCAAAATTACTCTTTTATAGCATTATTTACTAGCATATAGTATACTAGTGTACAAGCATGCTAGCATATACTTACTAGTGATGCGAGAGAAATCTGCCTTGGTCTGGCTGAAGATGTCCCCAAGACCCAATTTGCTCAGTGTGGTCTTCAAATCAACTTCAGTGTCAATAGAAAACCTGGAAATAACATTGATAAAAACTTCCATTAGACACTGAATAATCAGAATTAAGAATCAGAATCTGAGACTTAAGTATTCAACATCTGTGAAATAAAGGCTCTTTCTTTTACCTGGGCAGCACCAGCTGGCGGTTAACCTTCTTCAGCTTTTTTCTCCACTCCTGGACTTGGCTGCCACTCAGCTCCTTGATTAAGGCAGACAGTGGCATGTCCTTTTCGAACGCTGACACCAGGAGCATGCTTAGAGAGTCCCCTTCATAAGGCACCTCAATGACATCGTAATCAACACCTTCCTTCGTCACAAACTCACCTAGGTAGAAAGACGTGTAGGCAAAATTAGACAATGGCACGTAGCTTCATAAATGCTGGTTATCAAGTTTCTTTAGAGCTTATACCCATGTATCTTCCATTAATTCATCCTTTCATCATTACTAATACACAAGCAATTTCATTTTTATTAGCAAGTATTCAGATAAACAGTGTTTTGCTGACTGATTGACAATTCTTAATTGTCACTTGTCTTTGAAAATAAACAGCATTACATTTTAGCAAGTCTTATACAATAAAAAGTGCATGGGTATGGTTTATGTATTATTTTCTGACAATAAGTGAATGAAATCTCAGAATAAGCTTGTTTAATTCTTCACTCTGATCATTACATCTTCATACTCACCATAGCTGAACTTCTGGATCATTCTCATCATTGGCACTGGCACTACACTGCCATTAGGACCATAGAAGAGCATCTCCATGGTCAGTTTGGGGTCGAAGGGAGTCATCCAGAGGCCATGAAAGTGGAGAGCGTTTAACAGCACCAAACGAGTCTGCTCACTCAGCACTCCAGATGGCAGGAAATTTGGAATCATGCCTGAGGGATGTGGGCGAGAGCACAGAGTTCAATACTTGTCCAGTAGTACAGAAGATAACTCTTGTTTACTCTTACACAATCTTTGAATCTTACAGCAATATAAAAAGACTAAGTGTAGTTTATCCTCACACACTAAAGTCATTACATTTTAAAGCAAAACACATACAGTCTCACGTTAAAAAATAAAAATAAAAAAATAAATAAAAAAATAAAAAAATAAATAAAAAAATAAATAAAAAAAACACACATACCTCCAGTTCTATCGGACGTCCAGGAGTTAATGACCTGCAGGGCAGTCTCTGGGTGGCTAAAGTCCACCTGGTGAGGGATACTCTGAAACGCTTTTGAAAGGCTGCGTCGGAAGCCCTTCTCCAGCACCACCTTTCTGTCCACCATTACGCCACTAGCCACCTCAACTCCATGTTCACTGGACAGGTCTCTATGGAGAAGCCTCTGTTGTCGTGGCATTCCACGGTCTGAAGAGTATAGAAAGTAAAGTTTCTAAATGGTTCTTGGATTGGACATTCAGTTCTAAGGGGAAACATACAAGCACTTCCTTGGTGCAAAACTTTTATATCATGGCTGAACATCTCGTCTCCATTCCTACCTTGCAGAGAGTAACCCATGTGGTCTTTGAGTGTCTCCAGTGTGCTGCCGTAAGCTCCCAGCTGGGCCATCCCCATCACAGACGAGATGCCATAGGGCGACATGGCAAAGTTTTGGTCTGGATGTGAACGAGCAGCTTCTGAGAACACCCGCAGTCCAAAATCTGTCTGCTGCTTCTGCAGGAAGCTACCCATCGCTGACCCGTAAAGGGCGAGAGTCATCAGTACACAGAGAGTCATTCTGCATTGGGAGAGAATGAATGAGATCAGAACATGGATTTTATCTTTTAGCTGACTGCTGCCTGATAATAAACACTACACTGTCCACATACTTTGCTGCCCAATCAATCAGTCAAATAAATGAATGAATTAATAAAGGATCTAATGATGTAATGAATGAATGAGACCTATTACTACTACTACATTTAGTGCCCCAAGATATACGTGAATCGATAGTGTAAACCACCTTCATAATGTAGTGCTTCCTGTCCTTTACTCCTAACTTGGCATGTGCTGTAGTAACTGTTTTAAGCTATTAAACTCCCACACAACTGAAAGTGGTTGACGCCAGTAGCCCTCAGCCAAACCCTAAGGAGCCCACAAGAGTGTGTCTGAATGGCACGTATTCTTTTCTATGTGCTTCAACACCCACAATGTAAATACAGTGCTGCTGTTCCTGACTGCTAACCTTGACTAACCTTTCCATCTCTCAAAAGGTCTATTCACAAGTTCTCTAAAATAAACCAGCTTAGTTATGTGACCTGTTCTTACAAATACCAAGGACTGCAGGACAGTAACTTTCATCAGTGGATAACATTCACTACAGATTATTTACTGCTGTGCTCAGCTTTCCTCTATTACAGTCACATTTAAAAGCTGGCTATAGCTTATACTCAGATGTTACACTTCAGTTAACCTCAGAATACTTACTGAAAGTCATTTTAGTGGAGGTAACCAGACCCAAAAAGGCTATTTATTACAGTAATACGCTAAATAAAATAATACACAATAGCATTGCTACAGGACTCCAGCTCTTGTAGTAGTATTCTTTTCCACAAAATAAAAAAAAGCCTTAAAAAAAGCACAAATTAGGTCTAAAACAGTGCAAGCAGGAATCACCCATACCTGAAAGTAGTAGGCTTTGTGGCTCTGAGCTTGTTGGCTTGTGGATATCTCTTCCCGTTGTACCACCCAAGCATGGACTGAAAGCCTGAGTGCCTTCCTCCGCTTTTATTGGACCCAGAGCCCCTCCCCCTCAAAGTGAACGGAAGTTATGAAGTCATCTCTGTCTGCTTTTCCAGCCTGAGCCATCCTTCTTCCTTGGCTCACTTTCACACATACACACACACACGCGATTTACCCTCTTCTTTTACAGGGCTTAAGCAAATCTAGTCATGTTGTTCTCCCCAGGGAGCTCCGCTGCTGACTTTGACAGGATTTGGCAGCAACTTAGACTCAGTGAACCTTTTGGGATCGTTTCCTAATTCAATTACAAGCCCACTCACTCGTATGCCCACGCACTATGTTGCATTACACAATCACAGCTTCAATGCCCCAGTGCCAGACTGGTGAAAATAGATAGATCTGGTTTTAATAAAGATGATGCACATTATAATAACAGTAAAATGCTCGGTCTAAATAAAAATAGGGGGTATCAATGATCTAGGCCTATTCCATTCTTGGGGTGCTGTTGGTTTAGACGTATTGTACACACCACTTCTACCTTTTTAGGTTAACTTCTTGAACTCTAGGCCTATTAGTGGGCTATTAACGTTGCCCTGTTTTAAAAATTATAAAAAAGTGGTGCCACAGGTCGTGCATGTGGGGTTGTGGGTTCAAACCTCCCGATGTCTGCGCAGGTTTTCTCCAGGTACTTTGGTTTCTGCCTCCCAAAAATACACATGGTAGGTGAAGTAGCTGTGCTAACTGGCCCTAGCTGTGAGTGAATGGTTGTGTGTGTGGTGCCCTGTGATGGATTGACACCCTGACCAGGGGATATTCCTACCTTACGTCAAATGATCTCTTGTAGGCTCTGTACCCACTGTGACCCTGACCAGAAAGAAGGATGTTTCATCAACCATGAGAAGGTTCATCTTGAGGGCTATTGTTCAGTCCCTACTTTAAATCATATGGGATCTAATATGAAAGTACAATGTATGTAATAGGTAGGGTAAGGGTCCCAGGGTCTTCTAACCATTTGGTTTTAAGTGGTAATCCCAGATACTTCTGCTCAGTGATGAGTCTCACCTTGGTTCTCTAATTATTATATTCATCAGACATTTCTATATTCATTATTTTCATAGCTCCATCTTCTCTCTTTGTATTATTGTTTTTCTATCTGGCATCAAGCAGAGGA
The DNA here is from genome assembly GCF_030463535.1 of Salminus brasiliensis. Lineage (NCBI taxonomy): Eukaryota > Metazoa > Chordata > Actinopteri > Characiformes > Bryconidae > Salminus > Salminus brasiliensis. The sequence continues at coordinate 19,875,549 of NC_132886.1, forward strand.
GGATGGGCTATGGAGTTTTTCCTTGCTCATTAGAGGCTTTAACCTGGAACCCCTAATGGGAAGTGGAACTGAGAGGAAACACAACCGAAATCCTTTCTTCTTATGTAGCCCAATTAAAAACATCAGTCGAGGCCACATTTCACCAGCTAGGGTCTCTGGAAAAGTTGACACATCACACTGCCTTATTTGGAACTACAGATCCAGCATTCCTTGGGACATGCTCACGAACAGAGCTGCATGCTCAGAGTTCTACAGATGACTGAGCGTCTGGCGACAGAGAGACGAGAGTAAGATGAGGAGGAGTAAAAGCCGGGAGAAATGTTGTTTCACATTTAAACCAGCCGTCTATAATAAAATGATGTCAGCATGCCTCATATGACTTAATATGCCTGTACCTGGAGATGCAGAATAGAGATGACCAACCATTCACTCTCTCTCACACGCAGACACACACACACCTAAGGACAATTTTAGCATGGCCATTTCACCTACAATATGTTTTTTCGGTGGCAGGAGGAAACCCACATGGACACACAGGGGACACACTCCACACCAACAGCACCTGGAGCTGTGCGACACATGCACTACCTGCACTGTCACCATGTCCACCATTATTTTTTTTATTTTAATAGTAACCATCCACTGATTGGTTCTTTAGAAACCAAGTTAGGTATTCAAAGGATTATCTACCAGTACAACCATTTTCTTTACAGTTCTAGGAAAATTAATTAATTAAGAATCTTTACATAATGTGGCCATCAATTATCCATCCATCAATTAAAATGTTCTTTAGGGAACCTAAACCTATTTAAGAGTGTTCTACACTGTTACTACACTGATAAAGGTTTCCTTTATCTTTAAAAGCACTAAATGAAGCCTTTATTTGTAGGAGTAGAACTCTATATTTAGGTCAATAACCACTTATTATGGTTTATTTTTAAGAGTGCGGATGAGCACAGTGAAAGGTAGCATTAGATTAGAATAGATTTGACTCTTTTGATAAGGAGGTTGAGGAATTTCAGAGAACGTTCCCCACTTTTATTTGAATCTCTTATTACAATTACAATTACAAACGTCTGTCAGTTTGATGACAAGACCAGACTCTGAAATGACAAAACAGAGAGCCAGTAAAATTAAGAGTTCTGGAAGTATGATCTACTACATTTTGGTGTTTCTTTAACCTCTAATTGTTTGGCTTTGTTTTGTGATCTTATTTGAAGCGAAATACCACAGGAATACTGTGGAAAGTGATCCTTTTATCTTTTCTTATACTTGTCATACACAACATGCTTGAACTACCAATCAATTCATCTCATCCACTCCCCATTCATGAAACCATTAAGCTACGTTTAGCCTTTGTACACATCATCACTTCCCACCTCCTCCACAAAGTGCACTTCATTCCATATAAAGGGGTGAATGGAAAATGTAGAATCACACAGACCCCAGTGTGTACACCCACCCGATTCACATTTTAGATGAACATGGGAACTCCCTTTGGCTGGACGAGGACTCATCGTGTCCGTGGCAACCAACCAAGACCATTTTGGAAAATCTATTAAACCAAACCGCAGTTTGGGTCTAGCACAAAGCTTTTATGCAACACCACCATGCCGTTTGTTTGTCTCCAGCTTTACCACTTACCACATGGCCTGATGTGGGCAGGGAGCCTACAATGACTTCACAGAATTTAAGACCTACAGAACACACTATGTCTGCTAACTAATCTGCAATCTCTCAGTGTCTTAAAAATAAAGGTGTGTCAAATGGTTTGAACCATAGGAGTACCACTTTTTATTCCATAAAGAACCATGGGCACAACTTTGTAAATTATCATGCAGGCTTTAACAATCATTCAGACATTCACCAACACCAATTTGTTTAAGAATTGGATCCATCATTGGAAGAGTATAGCTTAGCTAAGAACAACTTAAGGAAGATGTTGATCAATGAGGCCCCATGTTTGTAATGTGTGAGATGTGTGAGTGTGAGGAACCTTTTAACCTAGTTTAAAAACCACACCTCTTGATGTAAAGTTTATTTTTACTCATTTAAAGTTCACAGTCATCTCTTTACATTACATTACAAACATGATTCTTTATGGAACCAAATATGGTTCTTCTATGACATTCTCATTCAAATTAGCATTTGAATAACCTTTATTTTTAGGAATAAAGGGGTAACAAAGAAATTCATTTGGGCATGCTTTATTAAGCAACACAAAAGTGTGATAAATCCTTTACAGCTGATGACTGTCAAGCAAAACTGGGCTTGCCTGGCCTTGTTTCAGTACTGTAGAACGAGTTTTGTACAGTCACAGCTGCATACAGTGGATATCAAAAAATAACTGAATACAGACAAGCTGAGCATCTACACAACATCTGCAGTGGGCCATCCGTAACATCATGCTCTTGCTACCGATTCGCTACTGAAAACCTGTCAACCTATGAATATGATTCATATTAAAGGAATTTGGCATAACCTTTGCCAAGAAACATGTGTTTAATCCTCTGTTCCTGTGAACTCCTGATTCACTTAGTTTTAACTATACATCAATCACCATGTTGCCTTAGGCTGTCAACCTGGCTCATGATGATTTGTACACAGCTCTGCAGAAAAGGAGATGGAATACTGTCACCTGTAAGGCATTAAACTATGAACAAACTCAAAAAGACAGTCCTGAGGGCAAAAGTCAAAACACAACCTAATTCATATGAAAGGTGGGGCTCTTTTGTAATAGAAACCTTTTAATGTTCTTAAAGATATGTATCCAATGGCTGCCACACTAAATAATAAAAGTAATGGTTCCATAAAGAACCATGACAACTCTGACTCAATCTGGATGCTTCAAAGGTTCTTTGCATGTTCAAAAGGTTCTTTGGAATGGTGGAAGATCTTTTGTAGATCTTAGAACCTTTGAAAATTGTGTCAAAGTGTCAAAAAGGGTGTCATTACTATCATTACGATTTAAAAAAATAACTTTTTCAATATTATATACAGAGCCTTGCTTGCTTAGAGTGTATCCACACCCTACATAGCATTACCATGCAGCAGACAAGCTCATACACTGTAACTGACATTGACTGAAAGTGATTATCAGGCCAAGGCTGACTGCAATTTGTAAGGCGGAGATATTGTGTAATCGTTGGTGTGTTACTTTCATGATTAGTATGTTGCTCTAAGCCTCTCTGCAACCAAATATGAGTTTCCAATAAAAGGATTCTTCAAGTATGTAAATGTAAAACTATGACTCAACTCAAACTCAATCTGGATGCTTAAATGATTATTTGCCTGGTCCAAATGTTTGTTTGATTGGTGGAAGATATTTTATAGATTGCTCTATGCTGTACAAAAATGAAGTCTGGCCAATGTTAAATGATAAGGTAACTAAGCAAAGAATGTTCTTTGAGTTCACTCAGCTTAGTTTAGGCCAAAGTTCACCTAAATTGTTTAGTTCGGCATCTTGGTTATATCAACACTACATATCGAGCTGAATCTCACAACATTAGTAAATTAGCTGCAGCTGAAATTGCTTAAACATTTTGTAAGATGTTCTGTCTGTGCCCCTTAATTCTACATTTTACATTAGAACTCCTCATATGACGTCCCCGGACTGGAAAGCTTTTCGAGCGCTAAGCCCTTAAAAGGGATTTGAATTGATCATTTCCTCACCATAAACATTACCTGTGTCTAAGAAAGAACAGAAAGGTACAATTTCTCAAAACTGTGTTTTTATGTAGTGTAAATTTACTCTGGAGTGGGACAACAGTCTAACTGCCTGCATGTCAAGAAACAGAAGGTCATAAGTTCTAACTCTGTCAACACTGCAGTCCTCCATGGTCAGGAGTCTGAGAACAGATGTCAAGAGTCTAACCTGCAGATGGAAATAAGCAGTAAACAAATTGGTGGGAGCTGGAACAGACTAAAAATAAAAAATATTCAATATAACAATTTCAACTGCACTTTATTTACTAATGATTTAGAGGTTTAACTCAATATGTATGGTTGACTGAACAGAGATGCAGAACTGAAAATTGTGAGTTAGTAGAACGTTTGACAAAGTAAGTTTGTGAGTTAATTCATAAACACTCTGTAACAACCCTTTTTTATTATAGAGTTGAGTGCAACTTAAGCTTGTTTAGACTGTATCTAAACCCTATATACAAGGATGACTATAACGAGTCAGCTTACAAAGAAGAGATATTGTGTAAATGTTGGGGTGTTACTTTCATGATTAGTATGTTGTTCTAAGATAATAACTTTCCAATTGTCTTCAATAGCATAAATGAATAGGATCTGTAATCCTGATACACAAGAAAAGAATGACCTGACCCTGAATAATAGTACTGCTGTATTGTGTTGTCAAGGAAGACACAAACAGTCTAAACGAATAACATTTGTTATTGTTGCTGTCCGTGACTAATAAATGATAAGCTCAAAATAGCTGAACGATGGGTTAAAGACACCAGATGGTGGAGCAGTGGGATGAGTGGGAGCGAAAGAGGAAGGAGTGATGGGAAAAAGGAGAGAAAGGAAAAATAGGGTGAAATAAAGAGATATCAAAGATGTCAGTAATTGTTTTAGGCAAGAACATGGACAATAAAGGGATTAGGGCAAGACCATTACAAATGCCAAAACATCCTGATTTACACACCTCTAGCATGTTTGGTATTCAAAGTTTACTTCTTTAACAATAACAGAAATAGTAAATGTAAAAATACTACGTAAAATAATAAGTAATAAAGAAGTCACCAAATTACCTAGCTGAACAATCGTACATAGTTACCATAAGATTAATAGTATCTCACTGTTGTAGAAATGTATGGTTAAACACTATTTCTTTAAATGCAGGCTGTTATTGTAATTTATTACTTTAAAAAGTATAATACTGTTTTCATTTTTTTACAAATCATTACTGTTTTTGAAGGGGATGGACTACCTTTCCTCACAGATAACATTTTAAATTTTCTTGTAATACTAAATAGGCAAGGGGGCTGAATCAAACACCTGAATTCAGAGAATAAGTGGTGTACAGTAAGATTCCTGTAAATTGTCCCACATTTTTAATTCCCATTTTCAAATATATGTTAATTTCATCTATTTGTTAAATAAATGTTATCTCTATTCACATGTACTGATTTTAAAAGATGACAGTGTAAGTAGTAATAAAATGTAATGTAAGCAGAGAGCAAATATTCCAGTGTTAAATCAACACGATTTGTGTTAAATCTGGTAAATTTGCTGTGTAGTATTATATTTAAACACCTTTCCTTCCCTTTCTGGGGGATTTATGGAAGAACAAGCTCGATATAAAAAGAAACGAAAGTAAAACAGATTTTTTTAAATTAATATATGTATATACATGTTATATGTGAAACTTTGAATCAGGTTGAATGCAAAATTGCTTAGCTTGTAGCTTTAAGTCTTGACGACAAATCAGTGTGAGCATCACAACATAAAAACCCTACTATATAACATATAATCCTATCAACTACAGAAAAAAACACAAAACACACACAATGTCCCCACAACAACAAAGCCATTTTAATAAACACCACGGTAGAAAAGAACCCACCACAAATCTCAAAATAAATAGCCACTTTTTACACTAAAATTCACACTCCCAAAACTCGCAAATTCTAGGGCACTGGCGGTTGTGTCCACACAGCTGAAGCTTGTTTTAATATCACCCAACAGTTTAATAAATAAAACATGGAGTAGACCATGAGCCATTCATTTAGTCTAAAGAATCTAACCCTGTTGTTTCCAACCATATCTTGACTAATCTTAACAATGAAGTATGTGTGTCAATGTAATATGTGTCAGGTGTACATGCCTGATTTCCATTAAACAAACATTTTAGAGAGATGTATATGATTTAATTCCCAGCCTTGATGGTTCCTGACTGTAAAAAGTGAAACAGTACAGAAATATTTTTTTTTAAATAAATAAAATAATACTGTAATTGATCACAGTATATAATAATATATACTTTATTTAATTTGCACTGTTTTATTCAAAGTATGTGTCGTTTAGTAGTTCATGTTTAATGACGATTGGAGGAAGTGCATGATCATTTATTCCTATTATTCATTCATACGAAAATGTTGTTTCACTTCTAATATTCATAACTTGAAGAATTGAATTGTGGAGAATTTCTTTTATTAAATATATATGTCATATCCATTCTGTTCTTCCCAGAAGTAACATTACAGCCAGGAACAGGAGCTTTAAACAGAAAGCCTTGACACTGGTCGAGAGAGTGACTAATGTAATGACGTCTGCTGAACAACTCAAATGGAGAAGTGTGAAGGAAAGAAAGCAGAAGCACTGTGAGTTGTGTGTTTTTAGTGTACAAGTGAGAGGCCAGGGAATCCCTTCATTACGCGATGGGCACCCTGCACTCTTTCTGACCTGAGCAGTGAACGTGAAAAAGATGAGTAACAGTATCAAATGATGAGGCTGCATTTCCACATGTGACAACAACCCAATGCAAATACCTGAAATGATAGATACCATTTTAATTGTAATTGTGTCTTTCTTTTTTATGTCTATCTATCTTTTTTTTTTTTATTCTTATTGGAATAATAAGCTTTAAAACATTTTTATTGTCTAAAATAAGGTCTACAGAATAGTGTAAGGCGTAAACATGATTTTAAGCTAAAATTATATTTTGTTGATTATAATGTAAAAAATGACTTCCTAACTTAAGACATGAGTAACCTGCTGCTGTAAAATGTTGGGTTTGTTGACCTTAAATAGTAAGTTACCAAAATTTAAGACACAGCTTTTTTAGGTAATTTACCATTAGAAAGTCAATTCAATTTCAAAAGTATAAAGGTGTCTTAGTAAAACTGTATTTACGTTAAATAAAGGTGTAATCTATTAGCTAACCTGAATCTCTTCTAATGGTTAAAGGACATAGAGAGGACACCAACATTAACAATTGTTGCTATAGCGCTAATAATAAAGCTATACAATGTTATGCTCTGCTAAGTGACTCCTGTGAGCTGTTGTGGTATTGTATAAAAGCTCAGCTCATCATGGCATATCAGGTTTAAAAACATGTCTGGGCATTTTTCACCCCAACCAAACTCAGGTACCATTTATTCCTATACTAAATAAATGCATTCTTTGGTCATTTTAAGGCAACCCTATTACTAACCTTTTTTTAGTTAGAATTTTAGAGTTTAATTATTCACCAAGTAGGCCTATTAGATCACCAGCCTCAGAAAGCAATAAAAAAGCAACAAGCTATAAGTGTGTTACAGTGATTTTATCAGAGTAAAATGGTCAAATATATTTAATAAACAGTGACAAAATATAGTGATAAATATCTACAGTAATAAAATACATTATCATCCAATAATTCATTTAATTTGTTGCTAATAATAATCACAATAAACAGTTCAAGCAAATGTAGTTTTTATTTCCTGTACAGCACAATGAATTTTAGTAACCTGGAGCAGTATCTGTATGGTATCTGTATATTACTTTTCTTTATGATGGCTTTTTAAACAAGATTTTTAATTATTTATTTTCTAAAATAATTATTTTATAATATAACAATCTCCAGAGACACAGTTTGCTACACTGAAAGTGCAACTGTTGAGGAAAAGACATTGCCCTTCATACTGAGGCTACTGTTATATGTAAATCTACAGTAGAATCACAGAGTCCACTTTAAGCCACTACATTGAATTCCTTGCATTTCAGGCCTGCTCTTACTATTCTAAATGTTTCATGAAGAACAATTATTCTGGATGCCCAATCACATTTGACACACAAAGTCGCAAAAACAAAGTTGCAGCAACCTTAAGAACAGGATGTGACCAATAGGGTGACAATGGGGTGACAAGGGAAAAACATTTCCTGTGTGCTACCCTGGACAGCAAACCAATGTACTGTGTTGAATTGTTAAACGGTGAGACTGAATTAAGAGTTCATGAGCAGTTCAGTAAACAAACATCAACACAAAGATGAGAGTCTTGACACAAACCACTGCCTGTTAACCACGTAGTTCAGAAAAGCATAGAGGAAGTGTGCAACAGTTTTCATGACTAAACAATGTCTGGTGACTGAGAAGCATGTAGCGCTTTTACATGTATTGGCTTGAATTTTCACAGGTCATGGAATTCAGTTATTGAGCAAATCTGTGATAGTCATTTTTCAGGTGCAAGTAGATATTCTTGTTTGGTACCGTATGGTTTGGGGCACAGACAATGCAAGTGTAATACTAGTGTAAGGACAATAGACAAGACAAAGACAATATGCCCATAGACAGTGAGTACGAAATGTGTGCAAATAACTGCAGGTCAAAAGGTAGAATCAAATAAGGGGAACACTAAAATAACACATCCTAGATCTCTTTATTCATTACATAGTGGAATGCGTTGAAAACAAAATAACATAAAAATGATAAATGTAAATCTATAAATTATTATCCCTTGGAGGTCTGGATTTGGAATCATATTCAAAATAAAAGTGGAAAATCAAATTACAGGATGATCCAAAAGTGGATCATTCCTCAAGACAATGAGGCTCAGTAGTGTGTGTGGCCTCCATGTGCCTGTATGACCTCCCTACAATGCCTGTCATGCTCCGGAAGAGGTGGTGGATGTTCTTCTGAGGGATCTCCTCCCAGACATGGATAAAAGCATCAGTTAACTCCTGGACAGTCTGTGGTGCAACGTGGTGTTGGTGGATGGAACGGGACATGATGTGCCAGATGTGCTTGATTGGATTCAGTTCTGGGCAACGGGCAGGCCAGTCCATAGCATCAATGCCTTTATCATGCAGAAACTGCTGACACACTTAAGCCATATGAGGCCTAGCATTGTCATAAATCTGCCAATTCTGGTGTTCTCTGGCAAATGCCAATCACCCTGCACAGTTTATTGTAGATACCCTGTATGTTTGGGAGTGCAGCTGTTGTAATTGCTGGTTTGAAATGCTCTCCTAAATGAACCTGTAGACGTTTTTGCAGAGAAGGGGGTTGTGGCTGTTTGACTCTTCTCAGTTTTTGGGGGACATAGAAGCAAGTTATGTAGACACCAGAGAAACTTACAGCTTCTCACCTTATTCACCAACATCCCACCGATCCCCTCATATTCTGCAATTACCTTGTGGTTATTTAGAATTCGCTAATTTGCTTGTTTAGTCCTGTAGCCTAAATGTGAGTGCATTAATTGTTAACTGTGCTGCCTGAATTTATGACCCCAAATCTGCACTAACTTTAGCTTGAGAAATTATTTTGCAAGGATTGGAAGGGTTACTTTAATAATGTATTTCATCAGTACATATTATTTGCTATCTGTGACCTAATAAAAAGAGAAAACTATGTATACATGACATATAGCACATTTTTCATAGAGCCCACTACACATTTTAAATGCAGTTATTATATTATATATTATATTTATAATATATATTAATATAATATTATATACCATGTAATTCTGTAATATGCCTCTGAATAAGTTCAATGAGTACAGATTGTGAGACAGTGTGTTCAGCTTAGACTCTGAACAGAAGCAGCACTGAAGAAAACAATTTAAAAACAGCAGCTCAAGGGCAATAATTTCGAACACACAACGGCCTTGGCAGTTTCTTAGGACAGGCCTTTTCAATGTTGCATAACAGAGCAAAGCCACAACATGAGTTTTTTCTTCTGCCGCTTGCCAAGACACAGTAGCACAAATGTCTGGTTTTGCCATGGTCTCTCAAACCAAGAGAAAAGAAATAGCCTGATGTCTCACACATTTTACCGGCCAGCTGGATGTCCCACTAAAGGGCAAAGCTTGTATGGACCTGTTTTGTGATTGTGGTTGCTAAAGGGTGAGGTTGTGGTTGCTGTCTGCACAAACTGAGGTCCATATCTACCAGTCATCTGCATACACAAGCATTCACTCAAAACAATCACAGACTTCCAGTAGTGAGGAACACTGTTTTTGATATGATATGATTTTTAGTCTCTTTGACTACATTACATTAAGAGTTCAGAACATTTTGCAGGTAACAGTGTTCTGAATCCAATCTTTTTCAGCTGTAGCACAGGTGTGTTTTCTGTGTTGCAGTGTGAACAGCAAAGAGTACACTGAATCTGACATTTTCAGCACCTTCACAGTCAGATGGGAATTCATGCAACATCAATCCAACTCGATGTTCTTCATAAATCCATGCTGAAGACAAGGCAAAATTGCAGACAACAGATAGGGAGAACTAAACTAACATGGAACTAAACTAAATTAGAAGGCACATATCGCAATCGCTCTGTGTTTGAAGAAGAGGAAGGGGTTTTAGGCAAAGAAGAGAAATACTCTCAGATGGATTTGAGATCATGAACCAGAAACACTGCCTTACTGTCTCCTTCTGTTACACCCTGTGTTCCAGGTGGGGAAAAAATACACTAAGCACCATACACTGAAATCATATACTTTGCTGTTGGGTATAATTAATGTTAGGGTGTAAAATATTGGTTTTGGCACATAATTGGGTGTCTGTTAAATACATTAAAGCGTAATGGTGGGCGCTTGATGCAGGGAATTCATACAGCACTAGCATTATTCATAAAGCAGGAAGTCTTCTCTAGCTCCAGAAGGTATTTCTCTGCTAGCATGAGCCTATTGGCCTGGTAAATAAACGCCAAGCCTCAGCTAGCCTCAGCTTGTATTCCTTCACTAGTACTAGCCTATTTAGCCTGGTAAATAAACATGTAGCCTCTGCTAGCATTACATATACATTTACATTTATGACATTTATCTGATGCTCTTATCCAGAGCGACTTACAAGGTTACTCATATTACAGAGGTGGGTCAGTGTAGTGTTAGGAGTCTTGCCCATGGACCCTTATTGATGTAGCACAGCATAGTCACCCAGACCGGGAATCGAACCCCAGCCTCCCACATGGTGTGGTAGCTCAGTGGCACGTAGTGGTGTTATCTGCTGCGCCACACCAACCAGCATTAGCCCATTGGCAATTGGCACCTTGCCTCCGCCAGCTCTAGCTAATATTTCTAAATAATACATTTTTAAATGACAACATTTCAAGCTATTATTTCTCCGCTGGCATTAGCCTATTTGGCCTGGTAAATAAACCAGGCAAATAAGCATCCGCTAGCTCAAGCTAGTATTTCATCGCTGGCATTAGCCTATTTACCCTGGTAGATTAGCTTATTTAGCTAGCTGGTAGCTCAATACATGCCAATTGTTTCCCTGCTAGCATTAGTCTAGCTATTTGCTATATAGCTAAATTGAAATGTTGTCTTACTTTAAGAAGTTACTTGATAGTGTTTGGTTTTATGGTATACATTTACTGAAATAATTACTACCAAAGTCATTTAGACTCTAGAGATGTCTAGATGTTGTGCTCATGGTGATGATAGTCGCACATATATTTAAATGTTCTGTGTATAGCACACGTTAAAATGCATTATGCAGAAGATTATGCAGAAGATGTTTTTTTTAAGTGTGCTTATGTAGTAGAGAGCTGAGACGTAAAACTGCAAAACAGAAAAAAGAGTGAAAAAGACCAGAGTTGACCAAATTAACGAGATTTAATGTTTGTGTCTTTTTAATAAGAAATTAAAAAAAAAAAAAGATGGACTTGAGAGCTTAAACCAGAAACATTGCCTCACTGTCTCCTTCTTTTACTCCCGGTGTTCCAGGGAACATAACTGTTGCCCTGTCCCACATCATCTGGTCCGTGTAACACACACCCCTCTGCGCATGTGCATCAGTTAAAGAGCATGAACGAATGTTTTAACAAATGTTAGATATAAGTCACGTTAAGATGGTTTTAACAGCCTTGGATTTGGTGAGCAATTTGGATTTAGGCTACTGTACCTGCAGTGTGAACATGGCTTTAGAGAGTTGCTTAAAGAAAGTAATTTCATGCATTTAGGAAAAGATAGTAGATGACCAAGTCAATGCAGACAAAACATGAGAAGTAGTGACTGTGTTCAGTTAGTTACAGACTGAAATGCATGCATCCAGCAAATGCATGCATCCAGTCATCCAGCAACTTCCAGACATGTTACATAACAAACTGTGCTGTCCAGACACACACCTTGCTGAAAGACTCAGCCAGGATACACACCCTATCTACACACACACAGTGAAAATGCCCATTTGTAAATAATATCTAACCATTTTGGAACATATTTCATAGCTCTTGACATGCCTTGTTTGAATGTATGTTTTCCAAAATGTCTGGGGTTTTATAACTGCTTTCTACACTGGACTTTTATACCTGCACTGTGTGTGAGTGTGTGTGTCTGTGTGTGTGAGTGAGTGTGTGTGTCTGTGTGTGTGTGTGTGTGTCCTGACTCACTGTTTTCCTCACAATGTGCTGGCATTACTGAGTCACTTTAAGGTGTTTTGTCTTATCTCTTCATGTTCTTATACAGTGAGTGTTCCACTGTCATAGTTTGAACCGCTTAAGTAAATACCTGTCTGTCTAGCAAGGAAAGCCCTGCAGGAAATTAAGAACTTGACATACTTCCTGTCTGCGTCCCGACTGTGACAACCCCTATATTTCTCTTTTTGATTTTGAAAAGTGAACATTTAAATGTTTTACCTTTTTGTAGATTTAGTAGCAGGACTTTTTGTTGTAGCAACAGGATTGTTTATATCTAATATTAAAGCACTGCCGCTTCGTTTGTCTGGAAGTGCCTTTCCAAATCACGTACATCGTCCATGTTCCAAAAGTACTTTTCCATAACAACACCAGCCTCCTATGAGTCACTTTCTCACACTGGTATGTTACTGTTCTTCACACACACACACACACACACACACAAACAATTAAAATGTTTTAAAGGCTTAATGATTCTTGGCCTAGCTGTTCCGTTCTGGGTGAGAAACAGCTTATTGATATGGAAACCTTTACACTATGTGGAGGGTCTTAAATCTTTAGGTCCTTCACACATACACATCATAGTGACAAAGAATGGTACCTCAATAAACGCTCCACTAAAGCCTCTACCTTTTTGGCATCTTTATTTCAACCCTGTGAACATTTGAGGTGTTTTGTTTATTTGTACTTTTAGAAAACTTTGTAACTGCTTGAAAACTAGTTTGCTTGTCATGTCATTTTAGGGTGATGATTTAAGGTATGAACCCACATGCATGCCCATACTGTAAAAAAAAAAAAAGTATTTTCCTTTTTTTGTATTTTTTCAAGTAGGAAAAGCATCAGATCTTTGAAGCACTATGCCATGTCTACTACAGCTAAACATTTGTAATCAATGTTGTCAATAATTTAAATAATAATTTAATTTTAATTTAGTTTCAGATATACAAGATAAATTAGTTCAGCACACTGGTTATGAGCAGCCTTATGGTTTTATATCTTACAGTTTCTAAAACTAAACATTACCAAAAGTTAACAACTAATATCTAATATAATAACTAATATATAATATATTATACAATATCTAATAATTGATCTAATTTTTTAAAATCACAATAGAAGAATATCTAGAACGCTTCCTCCTTTCAAAGTGGTGATAAAATTTTAAGGTGTCTAGTTTGTAATATTGTTGGCCATTAAAATAATGCTAATAATATAAATAACCTTGTTCACATCTGGTCAAAGCTATTTTAGGCTTCTTAGAAGAAGTAGCTCTTTGTCTAGATGACAGTTTTACACTTTGTCTGCATTCCCTCATACAGCTTCATGAGAAGTCAGCTGGCATGCTTTTCCAGCAGCGCCCGGAGGAGTTCCACATATGCTGAGCACATGTGTGCCTGCTGAACACTACTCATTAGAGAGGCATTTAAAAAAAAGCTGGTGATTCATTCACTGGAATCACCTGCAAGGCTTTTGTTAGACTAAAAATTAATTTTAAGAAGTTAAGAATGAGCTTTTATGTCAAATGTTTTCAAAACAAACTCATGACAACAGGACAGTGACCCCAAACACACATCAAAGCAGTTGTGGAATGGATAAAGCAGAATAAGATAAATAAATAAAATGAATAACATTACGCTTTTGAAATGACCTTCTTGACCTGAAATTTGTGGAATGTGCTTTAAAGCAGGGTCTTTGCCAGAAAACCAACAAATTGAATTGAACTCGCCAAGAAGTGTGATCAAATTCAAAAGCATCTGGTCAAATTGCAGTTTGCTTGGGGACATTCAACCAAATATTAGGTGTGCTGTTTGTATGCATATTTCTGACCCTGCACATATAATTGTGACCATGAGTTGACCATGAGCTTGCTTTCATACAAAAAGCCCAAATAGCCACATTGCCCATATGCAGAATGCACACAAGCAATCCTGTCACATGAAAGTGTACTTCCTCAAACGCTGCATTCTGCCATTCTTTTAATACCCTGGAGTAGTCTGCAAACTAGTGTGGTCTAGTTTCATCTGGAGTGACACAGGAAGCATCAAAAACATGACATGACTCGAAATGTACCATTTCATACATATTACAAGCTGCATCAGCAAGTCACTTGTAGTATGGGCTTCCCAGTAAGCAATAGTTATTGACCTATAGCCACGCAAATGGTTCTGGATAAGCATGCAAATGGTTTTACTGCTTAAATGCTTACTCAGAATTGCCGATTTCCAAGGGAGACGCCTCTACAAAACAGAATATGTTGTGTCTGTGTGTGTGTGTGTGTGTGTGTGTGTGTGTGTGTGTGTGTGTGTGTGTGTGTGTAGGGGCGGTGGAGGGATGGGGGGGTGCACAGATGCCTCATGCCTTGAGATTATATCCAAAAGTACACAATGTTCCAGCTCTACACTGAAGGCCTACTAGAGGGAAGGAAAATCCAGATCTTTTTTTATGGTGTGCTTAAGCATGCCAGGTACACATACCATTGCCAGTTATTATACGTAGAGGTGTTTTACTGTAGACATGCAGTTACTATAACCCTCTTGCTGTCCATCACTAGCAAGGGACCCCCTTAGGACCACTGCTTACAAGGTAGTATTTGATTTGTGGACCAGTTTCAACATAGCACTAATGTCAACAAGGTAATGGTCTGACAAAAAAACAAGTGGAACAGTGGAACCAATGAAGGGCTAGGTGATGACTAGCTCAAATTATGTGTAAAAACAGCTTTAGGCTTCAAATGTTGTAGCAACAATGTGTACCAACAAGATAGGCGTGGTAAACAGAATGTGCACAGTATTCAGAAAAAGGCCTCAACACCCACTAGCAGGCCACTAGCATGTGAGAGTCTCTGTTGTGATGAGAATGGTCCAGTGCCCAAATGCTATCTGGTCAGAGGTGGTCCTATAAGTGACCCCATGATGGGTTCAGAAACAATAAGCCTACAAAGCTACCTAAAAATGCAGCTCAGTGCACACTTTGTAAACATTGTATACAATTAGCAAAAGGGCTCTATGTAGTGTAGCAGAAATAATAAAATATAAAAATATAACTTATAAAAAGGTAAGCAGCATTGAAACTTGAGGGCACTTTGGATTGGCTGGTTATACCAATGCTTGTTTAAAAGACAATAATCTGGTCAAGGTAAGAATTTCTAAATACGAACACAACAAATCCCAGGGGGGTAGGTCACATTGGGCTGGTTACACAGGACCTCGGATCCTCTACTTGGCTCTCTCCCTTTCACTTTCTTTCTCTTATTTGCTGTACACACTCACTGATCTTTCCTTTTATGCTCTGCAGGTAGCATAAGCACAGGTGTTCTTCATATATTATCATATACTTTCATTTATACTTTTCTGTGGGTATTCAAGCTTGAGTTACTTACCCATTACTTAGCTTTGCATAATTTAATCTTTGTGTCATAATGAATCAATAATTATATTCACACATTTAACCTTCACGATCCCAGCATCGTTGCACATACAGTGATAAAACCTGAAAGGAGTACCAAAAAAGGTTTCATAGAGATCATAGTGTTTGTGGTCTAAATGAACAACTTTTCTCACATTCATCATATCTCTCCACAGACCTTCTTTAGTGGTTGGCTTTTTACTCACACATTTCCCAATACAGTCCCACAAGTTCACAAGGCTTTGTTGCCATTATCTCACCTGAACTTTCTCGCTCCTCAACCCACTCCATCACTGGAATGTTGTGGCAGTTTGCGTTGACTATTTGGTGTGTCAAGTCATTTTCTGTGGTTCTCCAGCAAAAGGGAGATGACAGTTCCCTTGAAACATGAACAGCAGCCCCTGAACATCAGTTTATGACACATGGACATCTGAGCAATTCTTTCTGTATCTAAATGTATGTAAAACATGGACTCTGTGGTTCCAGTCTGTTCTGTTACATAGAAATTAAGCCAAAATTGTTGTCATGTTGCTTCATGTCATCCAGTTTACAGTCAGATTCTGTGCATTAAAGACCAGAGATGGAGCACAGAAGCCAAGCAAAAAACATTTGTCCAGTAAGTAACTTTTAATGTTTCAACAGTAAAAGTGCAATCCATGGAAAATCCACTGCATCTCTAAAGCTAGATGGAGAATTAGTTGTTTTGTCATTAAAATGTATGAGGATGGGCGGAGCTACTCATCATACTGCAAAATAGCCCAAAACAACAGAATTATAGAACAATCTGAAGTAAATATTAAATATCGCAAACAATTTCTATTGTTTACTTAGTCAGAAGAGCAAGTCCTATACAATCTTCTCTCTTATACTGCCTTGATCTGAATATTTCATCACCGTCACAAAGAACCCTGTATCTTAATTTTTTACTTTTTCACTTTTTAACATAATGTGAGTCTGACAGTTGTTGTTCACATTGTGTCACAATTTCATGATGAATAGGGCCAGCAGAAATTCTCCAAAACAACTTGGAATAACATATTTTACATTGACTTCCATTGTAGTTTACATTTTGGAGACTTTTTAGCAATGATTTATTAAATTTTGTTGTATTCATTGTCGGACCTTGAACCAAGCTGTTCACGATTAGGAATTGACTGTATTGCTGATGGTGTTTCTAACACACTGTCTTGTCTAATTGCACTCTTATGTCCTTGCTTGTATTGTTTGGTCCTGTAAACATGAGCCATGTGTTGCACAGAGGCACGTTGTACCTGTAAATTGGATTACAATTACATTTTAGATTATGATTATGTAGGAGTGTAAAAATGGTTTGGCATTTGTTTACATGATAAAAACATCTATTTTCTTTTCATTGTTCTTTTCATTCTGAATTCAAACCACTTCACTCTTGCCTGTGCATTCTTGTTTATGATGCATGCTTGTGTCATCCTTTTCCTTGTGTTCTGGCATCTTCAGTAATAGAAGAAAAAAAGCTCTCTATGCTGTGTGTCAGAGTTCAGATATTCCGCTGAGACAGATTTTCCAATTTGCCTGGCTCACCATTATGTAATAGCAGTCCCTCAGTGCACATACAATGTAAAAGCATTAGGGGAAAACTCCCTCTTGATAAATAAACCTGTTGAGCTGTTAAACCCACGCTGTCATAAATATATAAACTCAACATGACTCAGTCATGGTATTTTTTCCTCAAATCTTCTGTTGTTTTCCCATGTTGGAGCACATGAACCGTTTACCTTCCCAATACTGTCTTTGATAAAGTCTGTTGGTTTCAGGCTAGACAAGCCGCTTCTCCGCTTACTTCTGCGTTTGTGTCCTTTGAAACTACCCCTGTAAATAGCACAGTTATTAGTAATTCATTTCTTAAAGTGCTAGACAGGGTTTGCAAGTTACAGAGTGATTTTGTTCCCAACCACAACTGTTAACCCAACGGAAGTAATGTAAATTCACCAAAGACACAAAGAAAAAAAGTGAAGCTAACAGCTACAGCCCCCATTCAGTTTCAAGAGAAGCCACAATGACTTGGAGGACATCAAATGCAAAGTATTTGTCACGGTTGAGACAGTCATAGAGATTCTTTTCAGGTTTCAGCACACCACAGCAAAGGCAATTCTCCTCAGGATTAATCATTCAATGATAAAAGAAAAAGTCAGATAAATCTTTCCCTAAAACCTGATGGGATTGACCACATTCTAAGCCCAATGTGAAGTACTCCAAATGTGTATATATGACCACACACCTCAACCAGATTCTGTATAACTGTACTAACATGCTAAAAAACCATTCATTCATGTCCTTAAATAATCTTTCATCCTTATGTTGCTTGGCAACCTTAATAAAACCGTTAACAATCAACATTGCTTAACCAAAGGATAGTTCCTTGTGGTTATTATAAAAAAAAAAAGAATTCCATTATTTTCTAAATATATTGCTATCATTTGTCATATTGTATCATATTGTCTATGTTATGTATTATATTGTCTATTGTCTCATGTTTTCTAATACCAGTACCTTAAATTAAGCAATAAGTGACTACGTGTTACAGTGATTTGACATAGTTAACTCTAGTTCTTTAAATGCATGTATTCAGTATTTAAGCTGTTATATAAAATATATAAAATTTGCAATGTGCAATTGGTTGGGACAGAAAATGCCCAGATACAGATACAAGCCTATTCACAACCCTGTTATTCTGACTCAGAACAACACATTGATTTTCCTTTTATGGTGGGCTGGTGGAAAAATAAAGCTCTGGCTAATGGCACTGTGACTGTCCACAGTAGCCACATAGCTTAGCCTAGTCTAGCATTGGTTTTAGACATGTGACATGAATTGTAATCATTTTTATAATTATTCTCCTGTCTGAGATTGTAGTAGGGTATGGTGAATTTATCTGTCCTAGCACCCAGACTGTTCCTGCTCGCTTTACTGGCTCTTCTGCAGCCCTTGCAGTACTCCTCATGGTCGGTCCATCACGCAAATAGTTTCAGCAGCTCAGTTGGCCCTTCTGTAAGCGGTGCTTCACCTGGTCAGCTGGTCATGTGTAAGCTTTTAGCCTTTTTAGTCTCACTTTCATGCTCTCCTGAAGCGAGCCAATTCCAAAGGCTCACCCTTTGGAATTGGCTTGCTTCAGGAGAGCATGAAAGTGAGACTAAAAAGCTAAAAAGCTTCTTTGGAACTGCCTGGCTTTACAGCTCTGTTTTACTTGTGGAAAACAACAATGTTTGAGGTTCTTACAACAATGTCGTTTCCATGGAACAAATTATTAAAGAATGCCAAAGTAAATAGTTTGACATTCTTAAGCACCCTAATAATGACTAAACATAAGTACTGTAACAACAATTAAACATTGTGTGTGTATATATATATATACACACACACACACACACACACACACACACATATATATATATATACACACACACACACACACACACACACACACACACACACACACATACATACATACATACATACATACATACATACATACATATATATATATATATATATATATATATATATATGAACAGTGCGAGTGTGTGTGTGTGTCATGAATAAGCAATAATATAGATTGATAATATATGTTTGAATCACTAATTTGAGTGCTCTGAGTGAGTCATGCTGTTTGCCCTGAGTAGAATCCAGGATGAGAAATGCTGCATAAGGATAGATTAGGCCAGTATTTCCTGAAACACCACGGTTAAAGATAACCCTAGAACACTGTCCAGTGTACGTCCCAGGATGTAACACACTGGAAACTCATGCTATGATTCTGCACTTAGTTCCTGTGCACAGCATTTAGGCGTCAATAACATCATCAGGAAACTCATCTTCCCAGAAAAATCGGAATGGGACAAATACAAGGTGCAGAGAGACAAGCCGCACTGTACAAGGACATAAACATCTGGAATTAAGTCATGGGGTTTCCCAACACTCTTTGTTTCTGACAGGAAAAAAGTGAAAGAGCCTGGAAATGTATTTCGGTTTTGCTTGACCGCAATATAGGCAAATGTTTTTGTATTTCATCCAAGGCCACAAAGCTTCCCAAATTAGTGACCGTTAGTTGTGACTGTAAAATACGCTTTCTCACGTGATTAACAGTCATTGGACTGAGTTTCATCAAATGTTCCCCCTACTAAATTAAACGGTTACCAGAGGAAAAAAGGTAAGTGAAGATAACGCCAACTCTGCCTTCAATTTCAACAGAAACCACAGTGACTCAGAGGATATCAAATACAAAAAAATGTTTGTCACGGTTCAGTTTTCAAGCAGCAAAATCTGCTTCCTTAAAAACTGAACATTCTGTGGTGAAACAAGCAAGTCTTATATTATATTATAAACAACTCTCAAGTTTGACCACACACATCAACTGAATATTGCAATGATGTAATTAAACAATGTGCCAAGATATAATTAAAAAAGACTGCAAGAAAGCAAAGAAATAATTCTCTAAACATTCTCGTGTGATTAACAGTCCCTGAATTTCAGAAGTTTCATCATATTTTCAACACATCCAAAGTGAGTTTCTGGCCTGATGCGTGCATGAGTGCTTATGTTACAGATACATCATAGATAACAAGGCTCAATAAACTGGCCTTAAAAGACTTACTGTTACTCTTTCAAATTGATTGATTACAGTAAAAACTATTCCAGATCATGATGAAAAGGCTTAGATGGTGAAGGATATTGTGAAAACTACTGGAATAAGCTGAGGAAATTCCTTACTGACTCTCTTCCAAGAACAGGTTCCAGGAAGAGACACTTTGGAGGTTTGGAACTCAAAACTGGCGGGGTCACATTATCTAAAGACAAAAGCAGATTGTTACACTTGACAAATGTGTTCACTGAAAAGACATTTTAACATCTCCTTCTCCAATCAGAAAGCTACAACACTGTGGGAGTTTGTTTCTACAGTTTAACTGATCGCTGGTATGGACTTCCATTTGACAGTCACACCAACCTCAAGCACTCAATGCTGTCTTAAAAACAACCCAACTTATATATTTCCACAAACTAGCCACATTTAAACACAGCTTTATACACTTAAAAAGGTTGTCATTATTAGGGTCATAGGGTTATTATTTTACAGAACATATGTCGGTTAATTCGATCCACAATCACTTGGTTATGTAAATACCCGGCATCATAAGAGTATATATATTGCTGTCCAGTGAAAAACATGGATCTCCAAAATGTTGACTTTACAAGAGAAGGCCTTAACATTAAATGGAAGTCAGTGTAAAATAAGAGTTTATTCCAAAGAGTTTAGAGCATTTTCTTTGGTCTGTTCAACAATAATTATGTACACAGTGTACAGATAATGTACATAGTTCAAAGAAAAGTAAATGGACAAAAATGGAGATACATGTTTTTCATTGGACAGCAGCAATATGGTTATTGGGGTGGTAATTTAGAGTTTTTGAGAGTTTTCTAGATGTGTACTGGATGTGCTACTTTCTTTGGATTACAATACAATACTGTATTAAATACATTTAAGACAGATTGACACAGATATTCAAACAAATGTTATCTGATCCTATCAGTTGCACAACAGCTCAGAGAAATATAGTTTTTAATATAATTCTTACCTGAAATAAAGCATGTATCTTGTTAATAAATTGCTGATAAGCTGATAAGTAGTAAACTCTAAACCACAGCCTGATGAAAAACAGTTTCTGTTTTAATCAGCATTCTCGTGTTCTGCATTAACACTAAAATGACCTATTGGCTAGGTTGTTAAAGAGGCAGGGCTACACCAAATCTACCCAGCACTGTGGAAATACCCAAGTAAAAAGGACCCAACAAGCTGAACCTAAAAAAATGAAGCAGTTTTAGAATGTAGTGAGAGTACATAGGAAAGAAGGACATCTGAAATTGATTTTCAAGTCGTAACATCAGATCATGATCCCCAAATGTTCCCAGAATTTCTATGTTGCCCTGGTTTATCAGATAAACACTGGCCATTCAAACATTCTGGACTAAGATTAACACATCAGTGCCAATATTCAGAGTGTAGCACAATTGGGAGTGTTTTATTGTGATTAGACCACAGTTCAGACAAAGAAGACACAAAACCTGGTTAACAGTAAGGTCGCTTTTATCTACTTAATAGCTCCATTTTGTAACTGAGCGCAGCTATATTTCAACACAGAGGATTGCACTGCTCTCTGTTCTCCACCTCATTGATGTTTTCTCCTTCCTTGTCCATGTTTGGCTAGCTTACTTGTGTTCTAACGAAAAATGGCTGCCTTCTGCATTTTTTTATTGAGGTGGAACATCAGCCCAAAAACAGAAACGAATCCATCGAGAACACAGGTGGAGGGTAGAAGGCTTCACTGACTAAATGGGAGGACACAGTATTATTCTGGATAAGTCATGTTAGTTCAATTTGCTACTAGGAATTATGGTCATTGTTGTGTAGGTAAGTAAGGTGGACTTATTCATTTCTGACAAGTGACCAAATGAAACAAAAGCTGCAGCGGATTCAGTAAAAGACAGTGGATTCTGATCTGTGGACTTGGACTGTGGACTACTGTAACAGCCAGTCTTACAAGACATTTTAGGGAGGTTACTGAAGTTAGAGTTGCTTACAGATGTGGAAAGAATTAGAACCACAAGCCACTTTCCAGTCTACTACACATCTGTGGGTTTTAGATATGTAAGGTGAGTAAGTATTAGTGCATGTGTGTGTGTGTGTGTGTGTGCACTATTATTTCAACATCTGTGATGTAGGCAGCTGACTTAACTACTGTTTACAGGTATTTGGGCCATGGGTGAACACTTACAGCAAGAATTCAACATTGAGTGAACACTTTCTGGTCTGCAGGATATCCTGTGGCTGAAAAATGACATTTGTTAGGACTATGTTAGCAATGTTGATATCAATCACTCAATCCTTAACTGATTAGAGGTGGGTTCATTTTGTCATTCAGCAGTTTCAGTGCACTCTGGGAGGACAAAATCAGTGGATAGTGGGCCTAGTAAGTGGAAGTGACCAAATTGCAGTATGTTTTCTTACCAGTGAGCTGTGTAGCCTATTAGAGTGGGCTTTTTTATGGCAATGAAATAATTACTTCAGGAAAAAGCAAAATCAACTTTCCAGAAAACGGCTTGAGTACAAGAAGTTGTTCTGGGCTTCCTAAAATCAAGCTTTCCCTTTCAGTTTAACAATTGCTAAATCCTTTTGAACACATTTTGATATACTGCATTTTTGTATAACACTAACACTGGGTGTTAGGTTACATGATTCTTTATCTTGATCTAAGGAAACTTTTTTTTGCCTTTGTCACCCCTGGCCTGCTCATAGAAGGCTTGGACCCGGATCTCCGTAAAGCTGCTTTATGAAATTCGTAACATTTGTTGTGAAAAGTGCAACGCAGGAACACAGATAAACACTCTTCACTTATCAGGCCGTTCCGAGAACGATCTGGGCGTGGTCTTAAGTGCGTGACTGACAGCCCTCGATCACTGGAGAACAGTCTTAACGTTACCGTGGCACAGCACACAGCCAGTCAGGTTTTTTTTTTTTTTAGTTTTTTACTTCGAATTGCGGCTCTGATTTCACACATCTATCTGGTTTAACTTACTTGATATCTATAATCTAGTAGTAATCTACTAGTCCGTTTATAGATAGCTACAAGCTCGAGCTTGACTGGGGAAGCGGCTGTCCCACGTGCCCGTCGTCATTCCCGGTACTTAGCCGCTAAATTCCGCGGCGAAGCAGAGAGGTGACGGACGTAGGACAGCCGCTCCCCCAGTCGCGGTTTGAGCTTTACTCTCCAGGTCGCTTGACGAGAGGGCGGAACCATCTTAGCATTGTGATTGGTCAGGGGTAAGATGACGTACAAATTACTCACTATTAGGACCGCCCATTCCTCGTTTAAATGTAAGAAATACAGCAGATGTCCAGATTTTGGGAAGACATTAATAAGACAGCCTATGTTGTATATTTGCCATGGGGGCCCAGTCAGATGAACTTAATTAGAAAGAAAGATTTAGGTCCCCAGAGACTTTAACATTAAAATGCTTTCTGGAAAGAGGACCTGATCAAAAAATGACTTGATCAAGAAGAATATTATAAATAAAGTATGACTAAAGGTGTGACCAGAGGACCAGTCATGAAGCGGCCCAGTTAATTTGCCAAAATAACAAAAAAATTAAATAAACCAAACAATACATTTGTAACTAAATGAAAATGGTGGATGGTAAACCCACTAATTGTACTGAACGAGTAGATGAAGTCCGTAAGTGCACAGTAGCTTTATAGGGATCAATCCAAACCTTATTGTCAGATGCACAGGCAGAGGTCAAAAAGTAGTCATGCAGAGAGCAAAGATACGGAGCCCTGCTAGGGACATCCCACATAAATAAAAAAAGCAACAACAAAAACGCAGCTCAGGTGAAACAACACTGACTTTTTACAAAAGCAGAGTGCAAACAAGGAGTTGATATGGGGCAAACAACAAGTCTGGGAATGAGCTGCAGGACAGACTAGTAATCTACATCAGGTGAGGGGCGGAGCTAAGAGCTATAGGATCAGGGGTCTGAGGGGTCAGAACTGGAAGAGTCAATACCAATTTGCCACAACAGGGGGAGACATTGTGACACTAATGACACTGTGGGTCCTTGTTTAAAATGAAAATAATTGGTATTGGTATCCAGAAAGCTTGTGTGGCAGTCAGTAAATTGTTTAATATATATATATATATAACATCATGATCTGATGTTACGACTTGAAAATCAATTTCTATATATATATATACTTATGTCTAAGTGTGGAGCTTGGTGTGGAGGTTGATATTTTTGCCAATATATGGCAATCATTTATTAAAAAATGGCTTTTATATTTTTTTCTAACGATGATATAGGAGCGACTTGATATAGGACAGGTTCTTAAAATGTAGCCTTAGTTGCATGTGCACAGAGTGAATCTGTGAATATCATGGCATAAAATTCAACAAGTCACTTACTAGGATTTTAGGGGAAATGACAAGTCAGGAAAGCTTTCCATGTGGTCATGCAGGCATGTGACAGCATTCAGAAAGCATGTGTTATCACACTCCATTCCTGGAGGGCAACAGCACTGCAGTTCAGTTCTCCCTGCTGTCACACACTTGATTCACTCCTCCAGTGGAACCAAGAGTGTTAACGATGGGGCACGTGAAACAAGGAAGCACGAGGACTTGCCAATGTCAGCAATGTGTTGTAAAGTGAATATGAAAAATATAAAACAACAACAACAACAATAATAATAATAATAGGAAAGCGTCCCAGTGCCATGTCTGGTCCTGTCTCGTAATCGGCTCTGCAGTTAATCTTTCGTATTTTAAAGCATTAATAGACAGTTGAGTCTGTACAGCTGTCGAGAACAGCTTCAGCTTCTCTTAATGAACTCCAAACATTTCGCTGCATGTCTTTAATGCATTTAATGTGTTGTTATTATTTATTTAGTCATTTTTCACATTGTTGTGTTTTTGATATTCCCTAATAAATGCTCTAACGGTTTACAATTGTAGCTGCTGGTTTCCCTTAAGTCATTGAATCATGGCGCCCCCTGGTGGCGTGGATAGTCAAACACTGGCCTCCACAGCAATGCATGCTACAGAGGCTAGAGGCGGATTCACAACAGCTTTCCTCGATAAAAACAAACAAACAAACAAACAAACAAACTAGTTCTTAAATGCAATTATTACAAAAATAAGATGCTCTTAGATATCTAATTCTCTTAATAAAATATTGTTTTCTTACAATTGTTTTTCTTATGATAACTGTTTAATTCTGCATTTTACAGTTTAGCATAAACGACACATTTTTAGTTTTCCATTATTCAGTTAAAACAGTATAAACTAGAAGTGATGGGTGAACGTTGAAGGGTGACAATTACTGTTCACTAAAACAGCTTTCGCTTCTTTCTAAGAACTTGATTTATCAGCATGTCTATAATTAAGTTGTTTTGCTCAGAGACCTACATCATAATTTAGGACTTTGTATGATTAAATATGTTTACGACTAAATCTAAGGTGTTTGTAATGGAATAAAATCTTTATCGGATGTCATTACAATCACATAAGTAATTAATCGACTATTAATTATTTTTGACAATATGGCAGTCAGCACTGCGCAGAGATCTCAGACCCCATTTCGGTTGAGTTTGCGTTTCAGTGGAAATTAACATGACCTGCTGTGACCCTTTACCCAACCCCAAAGCACACAGCGCGATAATCTTCCTGCAGCTTGGCTCAACCTATGCTCTATTTCTTATGTAATCAACCAGCGAGCAGCGCGTGTTCCTGACGTCACCGGTGTAGCGTAACACGCGTGCGGCGCCGTGGCTTAGTTGGTTAAAGCGCCTGTCTAGTAAACAGGAGATCCTGGGTTCGAATCCCAGCGGTGCCTTTTCCGTTCAGCTGCGTTATGTGATCAGCTCAACAGAACGTGTTAGTCATGTATCATAGTCACCAGTCCTGGGACACTAGCAGCTTATCTTTGCTGTCATGTGAAAACCTTGCATGGAGTTTGCTTATCAATGTAATTTGGATCTGACTTTATATTGTGTCAATATAACATTTCATAATGAATAAACAAATAGAAAATCTCCATATATATATATATATATATATATATATATATATATATATATATATATATATATATATATAAGCAGATTTAGAGATACAAGGTTTTATGTGACGATTTAAATTTGAGAGCATTTACTCATTGTGTTTAAATTGAAACTGTAAAAGTGCATTTACTCTAGGGCTGCAAAATTCTGTGAATTTTCAAAGTTGGGAAATTTACCATGGGAATTAACGGGTAATTATGGGAATTAACAGGAATTGACATTCATAAAATGGGAATATTTAAAGGTAAAGGTGAGAAACTTACATAGTTGTTAAACTATACGGACGCACAATCTTGGCTAAAATAATTTGATATGATATATTACATTTTGGAATATTTTTCAAGTTCCCGTGCTAAAGTTCCCATTGAAAGTTACAGGTAATTTACTGGAAATTGATCTGATATTTTCCACCCCTTTGAAACGCTAATTTACTTTATGCAAAAACCTTGCATGTAGTTCACTTTTTAATGTAATTTGAATCTGGAAGATGGTCTTTATGTTGTGTCAGCATTTCATAATGAATAATTTTTTACTAAATTAAAAAAAAATACTTCCATTGAAAATTGTTAAGTTGCCGATTTGGAGAAACAAGTTTTTTGTGACAATGATGATATACAAACTATAGTCCACAACACAAACTGCAAAAAGTCCCCAAAAATAAAATACTGCACTTTAATGCAACTACTCTTTAATGCAAGAAAGAGGAGGTTACAACAGTACATTGGTTTAGCTTAATTGCATTTAAAAACTTGATTTGCAAGGAGGACGGAAATGTAAATAAGCAACAGACAGAGAAGTACAACATCTTCACTCTGCTCTGCTGATTCAGATGATATTGCAACATGTCATGTATCATGACTAAAAGTTATTAGCACCATTGTTTGGAAAGTAGAAGAAATTGCAACAGCTCTTTAGCAGGCAATTAAGAGCACTTAATATATGCAATATGCATTAAATAATATGCATGTTTTAGAGATCAGTAGCTTGATGCTGAATGCACTGTATGCCAAAATAAAAGAAATTATCCTTCTGCATTCATTTTTACCAAAATAGTTCTTCCATGTTAACTTATATGTGTTTAAGTTGGGGCTTTGGTAACTGTTCGCCCTGCAGATTCTGCACCATCCAGTCGGTCTCATTGTGGACAGTGTAGTTGTGTGTTTTGTAGTTGAGCATATCCCGGGCACGGAACACCTTGTTAGACTCATACAAGTTGCTCCAGTATCGAGGAAGGGGCTGGAATCCACCCAGTTGAGCCAGGTGGTCATTATAGGCCCACTGCTCAGAGTCCAGCTTCAGAATGTGACGGGTGGCAACTCCGCGAGCCCTACGGGCCGCCATATCCAACTCGATATCCTTTTCCATTTCCTCACGTGAGGGCAAGGGAAAGGAGCCATCCAGCACAGAGATGATAAACTTAGACTAGGAGGGGAAGTGCATGGAAAGGAAAAGAAAAGAGGAGACCAGTAAAGGACTGAACACTGTGAAAAAACTAATGACTAAAACTGTGACTAATCTGTGCATTTATTCTTTATGAGACTTTAAATAAAATTTGAGTGCATTTACTGATTGTGGAAGTTTAAATTGTGAGAGTGCATTTACTCATTGTGGGAGTTTCAATTGTGAGAGTGCATTTACTCATTGTGCGAGTTTTAATTGTGAGAGTGCATCTACTCATTGTGGAAGTTTCAATTGTGAGAGTGCATTTACTCATTGTGGGAGTTTCAATTGTGAGAGTGCATCTACTCATTGTGGAAGTTTCAATTGTGAGAGTGCATTTACTCATTGTGGGAGTTTCAATTGTGAGAGTGCATTTACTCATTGAGTAGTCACCTTTACCATGTAACTCACCTGAACATGGAAGTGAGGAAAGGGACATATGGCTCTGCAGATGCCTACTATGAAAAGTGATGGGTAGGCAGGAGGCATCAAAAACTTGTAGAGAGGAAAGACCAGGTGATCCTTCACTTGAACCCCCACTTTCTCATTCAGGAAGGGAAAAGTAAAGTTGTAACCTGTACAGAATAAGAACACATCTGGCATTGCCTGCTTCCCATCCTGAAACTCCAGAGTGCCATCCTCTAGTACTTTGACCACTGGAGGAGCCTGCTCCACTCCTGTGGGAAGGGGGCAGGTCAGGGGGCGCTGACCATGACTCAGGATTACCTGGTTAAAGAACATTTAGACAAGCTTTACAGAACATCCCACTCAACCTAACGAGACACTGTTTTATTAAGTTCTAACAAAATGTATTTTATATGTGTGTAAAGAGTCCCACTGTTAGGATATGTTGGGTGTAGACATGTAATTAACTGTAATATATAATATATTATATATGATTATATATATTGGACACACACATGGAAGAACAGCATGTGAACCTTTGTAGGCCACATATTGGCACATGTTTTGGTACAGTAATATGGCAGATACATACAGGTGAAATTACCTTAGCATTAACATTGGAAAGCTCCATTGCAATGTCCAATCCAGAAAGACCAGCCCCTAACAGTACCACCGACTTGCCGGCAAGGGCCTCTGCACTGCGATAATCATGACTGTGCATGAGCATACCTACACACAAACACACAATAGTCTTGGTCACCAAAAATGTTATTTTTGTTTGTAGTTGTTTACCACCTACATGCAGAAAGTATAGAATATGTATGGGGAAGGACTATAACACAACAATGCAAACCATATGCATATAGATTCTGCAGTTTTAAGCAACATAAGTTGCCTTAATAGAACAGGCCATATACTGTGGAGAAGTACAGTGTAACTCATTATAGCACTTTCAGCTTCTCTGGGCTGTTATGACATGTTTTTTTCTCAGAAATTTGAGGAATTTCATATTTCAGGTCTTTGCCTAGACACTTCAAGGGAAGTTTGAAAGTACACTCCATTGTACATTACATTATGTAAATAATTAAAAGGGCCACTAAACTGGTAATAAGATATGCCTTTATGACTACAAAGTTCTAACCCTAAAGGTTTCAAGTAGGAATTTCCTTGGCGATGAGCCTAATGTAAGTTATATCCATCTCAGTCCCAGTACGCCACAAAGACTAAGGAAAAAGATAACAATTAATACTGATACACTGTGTGCCACTGGAAAAGATAGTGGAGTTGTATAAACTTCACATCATATGTTCTTATTACGTAACGCTACAGTGTTCTGCAGGTACACATACCTTTGAACTTCTCCAATCCAGGTATGGTAGGGATGTAAGGGTCATAGAAATGTCTATGATTCAAAACCATCAAAACAGAAGAAGCACTTCAGTCTCACTACAGTTTCAATCACTCTGCTACAATTGTAGCTATATCACATTACTACTGAAAGAGTTGGATGAGTCCATATTGCACTCATTCAACCTGAACAATATGTGAGAGATGGTTACTTATTGTAGAATATACACTAAAAACAAAAGTGAAATCTTGTTGCATTCTTTAACAGCACAACAGGAATGCTAAGTGTAAAGGAGCACAATGTGAGATATACACCAGGCTGTCATTTTATTAAGTACATCTACTGTACCTTGTACCTGCACTCACTGGCCATTTTTTCTGTTCCATCCATCATATCAGATCACTTTGTGGGCATATACTGACTGTAGACCATCTGTTTCTGCACTATTTATTGACCATCCTCTACTATTTACATCAATGACCAGGACAAAAAAAATACCACTAAATAGATTTGACCTTATCTGAGTGATGAACCATTCTCAGCATATCAGGGACACTGAAACGGAACAGTGCTGGATTTCTGTTTAATTCAGTGCTAGTTCGGACCATGCCTTATGATGAGGACTTCTGGTTGTGGAAGGAAGCCAAGCCACTGAAGCAAGGAATGATAGATGCCAGGGTTGGAGTGTTGTAAAGACATGTCCAAGACATGTAAACAAAAATGAGATGGACTTTATAGGATATTAGATTTGTCAAGAGAGGCTTCAGGCATCTTCCTCCTCCCAAAATGTAGTTATTGTTTAACACCACTTTATGTGATGCCATGGAAAAAACATTTTTGGTCCCACAAATAACTATTATTATGAAGAAATACATGTGTAAAGAACATTTTGAACTTTAAGGTTCTTCAAACTCACATCTCTTTTTACAAAAATGGTACTTATGGAACTAAAACTTGTTCTTCCATGGGAATGCTCAAAGAACTTATTAACATGCCACTCATGCCACACTGGTGCTGAGAATGGCCATCCAAATAATATGTGGCCAGTGGTGGTCCTAAATACAGAAGGTGTATCCGCATCAATAAGAATCAGTATTGGGCCAATATCAGCAGAAAATGCTGGATCAGATATCAGAGGGTTAATCAAATGAATCCAACCTAATCCTGTAACAAATCTAGCCTGAAACAACCCACATTTACTCTGCGTGATGTCATTTTGTTAGTGGTATATTGTGTCCTGAGCGGTAGTAGAGTGACTGAGCATGACAGCCTATTTCAATTAGACTGCTTTAATTAAAATAGCTCATTTAAAGTGTTGTAGTTCTTTAAGGAAAAAACACTTGTATCTGTATCAGAAAAGAAAACATGGTATAGTGTCATCTCTCTTATATGGTAGGTGTAGTCGATAAAATGGCCAATGAGTGTAAATAGAACACAGGTGCACTTAATAAACGGTCAACTCACATTTTTACAGCCTGAATACTGACATCAATCTTTTATCTATATAACTATACTGGATGTTTCAAACATCTCAGTTCCTTCTAACCTGTGTATGAAGAGAATGTGTATTATATATCATAAAAGAGACAAATCCATTTTTTATATATCATAAAAGAGACATATTCTTTCCCTACAGTATGAATCACTATATATTCTACACTAATTATTTTTGTACCTTCTGGGAAACAAATGCTTAACGGTCATTTTTAGGGCTTGTTACAGGCTTAGAAATACTATACGCACCCATTACACACCATGACAGCATCAAAGCGCTCCTTGATGGATTTGCTCCTGTCTACACCATCACTCGTAGTGACGTCCCAAGCCAAATTTTTCCAGCCACTCTGCACTTTAATTGGGTTCACTGCGTCCACCGTGGTGCCAAACTGGAAGCGGTTTCCCAGAAGAGCCATGGATATGTTTGTTAAGATATGGGTAATAATCGTATAACTGTTGCATAATATAAACTGTGATGTTTTAAAATAAAAAAAATATATCCACACTCCTACAGCAGTGCTGCTTACAGGTTATATTAGAAAATTCTTGCAGTTTCCACTTTTTTAGAAACCCAGACCTTTATCACAAAGTACTAGAGAGTGATGAGTGATGATCTGGACAACAGTGCAGCTTGTTCACAAGGCATCAGGACTTATCAGACAGATAAGACACATAATCTTTTATTTTTATTAGCAGTTAATGACAGCATCTGTGCCAAATTTTTACCTGTATGTGGTCCCAGAGGTGAAAGTGATCACAGTACTGCTCGAGATATTTCCGCACCTCTGTGTGATGGACAAATGAGGGAAGATGCTTTGCAAAGGGGAAGTCAGGGAATGACATGACCTCTTTGGGAATATTGGTTCTGCCATATGGGAAAAATCCAAAGATTGGTTAAAAAAAAGTTTCTTCACTATGTTTTTTAACACTGACCACAGAACAATGAAGCCATTTCTCCACTGTATTCATGCTTTTTCATATGACAAAATTATGTCACCCCTAAAAATATAGGCTTAGTGTCCAGCTACTAACTATTTATACTTGTTATAAAGTAAATATTTTGAATTATTCAATAACTACTCTGACACTAATATATAGTGCATGTAGATGGGCTGCATAATATGGACTAAATGTTTGAATAAAAACACCTCATCTTAAGGTTAAAGCCTTCATTAATGAAAATAGCTATTGAAACTAATGTGGTGTTGGTCTTGGTGTTGGTCAAAAATATTTGGAATACCAGTATTTCAATACTAATGCCAAACAATATATCATGCAGCCCTAATCAGTAGTTTTAATGACACTGGAAACCTGAAGTGTGGACCCATTTATACACCTTTAGGAGGTCAGGGTTTAACCAACATCTGCCTCCAAAAGACATCCGGGCACACAGTGTTTTACCTGAGGTCTCTGTACATGCTGCTGTGGATGGGAAGCCCGTTGTCATAGTGCCCCACTCGTTCCTCATACACCCAGGTGCCCCCTATGTTCTTGGTGATCTCGAAGACCACCGGAGGAGCGAAAAGGTCTTGCCGTGCAAGAAGGTTTCGTGCAGCACAGAGACCTGCCGCCCCAGCCCCAATCACAGCAACTCGCAACTTGCCAAGCCCAGACATCTTCACCCTGCCAACAAGAGACATGCATAGACCTGCACGAGACTGTACAGCATACACAGCAATATATATATATATATATATA
The DNA here is from genome assembly GCF_030463535.1 of Salminus brasiliensis. Taxonomy (NCBI): domain Eukaryota; kingdom Metazoa; phylum Chordata; class Actinopteri; order Characiformes; family Bryconidae; genus Salminus; species Salminus brasiliensis. The sequence goes on from NC_132886.1 coordinate 19,908,339, forward strand.
TATATATATATATATATATTTTTTTTTTTTAATATTCAATGGATGCCAATTTGTACACATTTCCACACACAGGACAAAATAATGTGCAAATGTTTGGGCACCCCTTTTTAAATTACATGTTTTAAGATTTTTCTAAATAAAAAAGTAGGTAAACAAATCCTCTATAGGAAACATGTACATTTAAAGCACCATTAATATTTTTTTTAGCATGTCAATTATGTTTAATTTAGCAAATGAGCAGAAATGTATTCTATGTGACTTATTTTCACTTGTATTTTTAGTTTCATGTGGAAACGAGGTACACCAGAACCAATTACTATTGTCTGCAAATTTACTGTAATGAGTTATTATCCAAATTCATTAACGAGTTATGACACATTTGCATTTTCCCTGATAGTAACATAAATACCATATAATTACCTAACGGACTAGCTTCAAACATTGCTTAATAGTTTATACTAATAAGTCTATTCTGTACAAACTGACTATATAACACTGTTAATACCCATTACTGTTAGTTTGGTAGAAAACCAAAATATTACTGGTGCATTTGCACCTTCCGTCTGGACAAGCTTGTTGATTTTACTCTCTACAGGAGAGCAAAGCTCACATACTTTTTGCTTTATCTGCATGTAGCTCAGCATTCTAAAAAAATCCATTATAACGTCTAAGTGGTGTTTAAGAAATGCGTGTGTAGTTAATTATTTGGTGATGTTCTGTTGTTGCAGTCTAAACCTAAGTGCACTATTTTCTACAGTAAATATTTTTCATTAAATATACATTGAATCTGAAGAACCCTTTAACAAAGCAGAGAACCAATTAAGTATCCACAAGGTTCTCTTGAGTTATCATGGTTTTATATAAAACCACTGTCTTACTAAAGAACCTTTTTTAAAGAAGGCAGAAAACACCTCAATCAAGCCAATCCAATGTATTGCTTTTTTTTTTTACTGGGTTCATGGATGTGTGTCTGACTTATCTCTAAACTGAACTATCTGTAAATACAGTCAAGCACTGATAAGGTATCTACAGTAATAAATTCACTTGCACAGATTTGGCACGTACTGAGCTCAAGGTATAAAAATATATTTTAAAATCCCTTCAATTTCTATAAATCAACCCCTCAATTTAATATTCTGTTCCCTATTTTTGTATTCCCTACATTTAATAAATGCTTCCTTTAATTTAACACTCAGTTTCCACAATTTAATAAATAGTTCTCTCGGTTTGACTAAAACATCCCCTATAGACTAAGGGACCCATTTACTAAATTGGGGGAACGGTTTATGTCTCTAAACTTTATATTTCTACCATGATCCCACAGGGGAACACAGTGCAGAGCAGTTTTTGTACAGGCCACACTGTGCAGCCATTGCATTACATTTTTAAGACCACTCTGCCTGTTGCTCTGGGAGAACAGACGAACCTAAC